>NC_142797.1:20910943-21117538 GCF_049724085.1 Artemia sp. Qi Xiang Cuo | reverse complement strand
ATTTCAACTGAGACTTAATGGTATAAAACTCAGAACCCAACTGCCGCTATACTGCTTGAAGGAAGTGAGACGGTAAAATCAATAACTGTTGATCAATAACTGCCAATCCAATAAAAAAAATACTAATGGAGTTTTGGATATTGCTTTACGTCATCATTTACACGCGTAAATTATTGTTGCTTGAGAAATTGTTGCTTAAGAAACTTGATAGGTAGTCAAGAACAAACATTTTTATTAGGCTATACTTTATCATCAGCAACAGAAACGCTTCTCAAAGTTGCAAAAAAAAACAAAAAAAAACAAACAGCAAGCTTGAGTTCTTTTAAAAAACCATTTGGCCATGCATGGACCTTTTTTCCCTACCGACGATTTGTAATTCGGCTGGTGAAGCGAAATTCGAATCCCATCTAAAGCAATCGCACAAACATTATGCATATCTTTAATCTGCCTTTATTTTTACTTTTGAGGTGCGGAATGTTTGTCAGCATATTTATGATCGAAAGTAAAAGATAAATGTCCAATTTTGATAGTTCTGGCTCGATTAGGTGCGACTGTCTGAATATACCAATGATAATGAATAGAATAGAACAAGTGTAAGAGCTGTCAACCCGCCTTTCTCCTCATCTGATAGATTGTAATAGATTGTTCGATATTTGCATCAGTATTTAGCTACTGGTTTTACAACATTCTTTTAACTTTTTTTAACTGTCACGCTTAATTTCATTCAGAATTTGCATGGTACTAGAGCTTTCCTCCGCTCAAAATTGAAATACAACTCAAAATTATATATATACACACACCCCACACACACACAATATATATATATATATATATATATATATATATATATATATATATATATATATATATATATATATATATATATATATACACACTACTACTACTACTAACAACTCACCGCAGCACCAAGCCGCCTGAGGCCAACACAGCTACGCACGCTCCTCCTCCATCCCAATATATTCAAAGCCTCCCTTTTTACACCCGCCTACAAAGTTTCCATTTCCTATATATCCTTCCTTATGATGTCCTCCCATTCCAGACGGGGACAACCTGCTTTTCGATTAGCTCTAAATTATTGACTAAAAAAAACAATCATCGGCATTACGTCATGCTTCATCAACACGTGCCCTAATCACCTCAAACTTTCTTTCCTTATAGCCCAAGGGCGCGCTGTTGAACCACATTTTTCGTATAGCCTAGTGTTTAATATACGGCCAATAAGACAGGTACCCAGAATAATCCTTAAGCAATTTCTCTGAAAAACATCTAGAAAATCTTTATCCGCTCTTCGGAGCGTCCATGCTTCAGAGCCATATTTGAGCACTGTCCTCACTGTAGCTTGTAATAATCTATTCTTGGTTTCCAGACTTATCTTCCTAGTCTTCCAGACTTTTTTTAACTGTGAAAAAATACCCTGAGCCTTGGCTATTCTATTTTTAACATCTTCACTGCTCACACCATCTTTACTAATAATACTACCAAGGTAAGTGAAACTGCCCCCCTGATCAATCTTTTCATTACCCAGCGTCACCTTTCCATCTTTACTTATTCCTAGCATTAGCAACTTAGTCTTCCTAACATTAATTTTCAAACCAATTCTAGCACCCTGAGCTCTCAAAACTTCTAAAACTTCATTCATTTTGCTCACACTTTCATATAGGATGCTTAAATCATCAGCATAATCCAAGTCCAGGAGACTTTTTCCTCCCCATTTGATTCCGTGGTCTCCCATTGCCTTTCCTGTGCTCCTTAAAACAAAGTCCATCAAAATAATCCATATACAGGGGGATAGAACACAACCCTGCTTAACTCCAGATTTAATGTAAAACCAGCTGCTACTATCATTTCCTACCTTAAAAGCAGCAGTGTTATTCTCGTGTATAGCACTAATAACTTAAATGCATCTTTCTTATATATCATACAAGAATAAAACAACTATCAATGTACTTCCATAAGCAAGATCGAGCGCTCGCTCATCTTGCATAAAAATATAGATCAAAGGTACTAAGCTACTCAGGCAACGGTAAAGGCTTTGTTTAAAAGTGAAAGCTTGGTGGACGTAACCTCTGCCTAGCATGAAACTACATTACTCTTCTCATCCTTTCAAGTGCCATGTCACCAAGTAGTTTGCTATATATGGAGACCATACAAATACCTTGATAATTACACCACTCACTTTTATCACCTTTTTTATAAAATGGCTTAATTTTGGCTTTCCTAAGGTCCTTAGGGTCTTCATCTATTTCAAAAATAATATTCATAATCTTCAATAACTTATTTCTAACCTCAGAGCCACCATATTTAAGAAACTCATTTACCACCCTATCAGCAACTGGAGCCTTATTATTTTTTAATCCTTTTAGTACTGTTGCTAATTCTTCCTCACAAAACAAATCTTCCTTCAAATCCAAGGTGTCACAAACTTTTTCATTTTCCTCTATATTTTTTCCTGCAATTCTTTCTCGGTTAAGCAAGTTCTCAAAATGTTCGGCCCATCACTTTTTAGTTTTTTCCTTATCACTAATTGCGACCCCCTTCCGATCTTTAACTGGGACAATTCCGTATTGACTACTCCCTTTCAATTTGTTAACGTGCCAGTACAATACTTTACTACTATGCCGTTGAGCTGCATCTTCCAGATCCTCGACAATTCTATCCATGGCCTCCACTTCATACTTCTTTAGTTCATAATTCAGTATTTTCTGTATTTTCTTTACATTTCTTTTGTTTTTATACGATCTATCACTAATATAATTCTTGCACAAGCCCTTTCTCCTTCATATTAAACATAATTATTCATAACTAATATTCTCAGCTGCAATTCTAGCTTTTTTCCTTTAGACACTATCTGCAAATTTACAAATTATTTTTCTTAAATTACTACGACCATCTTCCAAATTGTAAAGTTTCAAACTCTCTACTTTAGTATCCAATTATTCCAGGAAATTTTATCTCAAATTCTTACCCTGGAGTCTACCAACATCATAAACTTCCGGGAAGTAGTTACCCTTCCGAAATTTCAGCTTTAAATTAACCCTTGACACCACTCGATGGTGATGTTTACATTTAACATCAAGAGCGGCACTTCTGTCGACCTTTGCATCTAATATTGATTCTGCCTGTCTTCGCGTTACTAAAGCATAATGATTACGGACAGCTGTATTGTCGACAAATGTATGATATGCTAACCTTCAAGTAATGCATTTACCAAACACCGTATTGATTATATCTAGGCCACTATACCTACGAAGTTACATAAGTCTGTGTCTATTGATGCTTTCTTTTCGTTCGCAAAATTGATATTGATTAGGGTTCTCTCTATTGCAACCTCTACCAGCCTAGGCATTAAGATATTCTGGCAATCACATCAAATTTATAAATGCGACCCTGTCTATTTGTTCCTGTGAATGTAAGTAAAACACATCTGAGTCCCTAGTATTTCCATCAGTCGGTTCTACAGGGGCGTATACTACTATAACTGATACCATGAACTTTCTAGTCATAAAATGAGCAATTAGTATTATATTAATTATACCTTCCCAACCTAAACAAGACTTAGAAGCGTTTTTATTCATTATGAGTCCTACTCCCTGTCTATGTGCCCTATCCTTCCTGCCAGAGTAAAAAAATTATACGTCGTCTAATTTAATGCTTCCTGCGCCTGAGATATAGTTTACTTAACCCCCTAAAAAGTCTAGTTTAAATTACCTGAATTCGTAAGTAAAAGTGTCAATCAGATAGTCATTTTTTAATTTCGTGATATTCCGAGTTCCAATCGTCATTCTTCTCAAATCATTGAAACTACTTTTACATCGGAAGAATCAGTGATTCCGGGTCCAGGTGCAGGACAGAAGTCAATCATCTTCTTGCATCTACGCAAAAGTACTTTAGCTGGCTGAGAACCATGTATAAAGAAATCCTTCAAGCCACCATGAAGGGGGGTTTTGCGCAATCCTGGGCCCATCTTGGTCATAACATGGTTTTCAGAACTTGACGATGCTCTTCCATCAACAGGATTTGAAATCCTGCACAGACAGTCTCAAGCCTATTACCTCCGATTCAGTATATATTCATGCCTACAAATATTATGCTACCAGGTGGAGGCAACCCATAATAGATAAATTAGCTAAGAAGAGGCTTTTCAGCCCAAAGACGCCCACCAAAACATACCAAGCCCAGAAGAATTGTCCATTAGTCAAAAACCCGTGCGAATGCTGTGTCGTTTACTAGGCTATAATTTCCTCGAGAGGTGCCAGTCCTCAAGGGGGAATAGAGTTGACCTCAAGGTCCCCAGTCTTGCAGGTACCCCGAAAAGGTCGAGGCAGCCCTTTGCAGAGGCCGTTCTCCATAGATCTGGATCTTACGCCCTGCCACAGTTGTCCTCCTATAGAGGATCCTCCCGCGATGGTATTCTGCATCACCATGCATTATAACCCATTACTGGCAGAAGGTTTGCAACTCATGGGACATGTGAACAAACCAGTGGGCACCTTTGAGTGTAAACTTGAGGGGCATTCTTTCTCCTCTACCTGTATGCATGACCCAAGTTAAGGGTGTACCAGATTTTATTATAGAACTCCAGGAACAAGGGCCTCCCTTGGCCCGTGCCTCCTATGGAGGTAGCCTACATATATGTAGAGCGTTCCACCTATCGCCACCTGGGGACACACTGAATGGCCTGGGGGAGGCCAGAAAAATACGCCCAACGTGGGGCTCGAACCCACGACCCTCAGATTAAGTTAAATGCTAAGAGTCTGTAGAATATGTAATACTTTAACTTACTTCAACTAACTGGGGATAAGAAACAACAAAACGGCTTTCTGTGACTAAAACTATTTCCCAAGATAAAGAATATACCTGTGGAATATCTACTAAGGAAAAAACTACCTGCGCAATAAAACAGCACTCTTCGTCTCAGAATCCCCCCTCCTCCAAGTTAAATTGAAAATAATGACTACAAGCGCAATATATATATATATATATATATATATATATATATATATATATATATATATATATATATATATATATATATATATATATATATATATATATATATATATATATATATATATATATATATATATATATATATATATATATGTTATATATATATATATATATATATATATATATATATATATATATATTATATATATATATATATATATATATATATATATATATATATATATATATATATATATATATATATATATATATATATATATATATATATATATATATATATATATATATATATATATATATGTATATATATATATATATGTATATATATATATGTGTGTGTGTGTATGTGTGTGTATTACAAAACATAAGTAAATAAACAAATAAAATTTATATTATATTATAGTGTAGACTTATATACATTGAGTACACTATATTATGCTTAACTACACTGTAATTACTCTTTGATGATATTCAATATTACAAAATAAATATTTAAAGACACAAGACTTGGCCATGATTCTATTTAAGCCGTAAAAGCTATTACTTTTTACTCTGCGTATCCGGACCTACTTTGAAAAAAAAATCATGGTGCGGATTAACCCATTATTACAAACTATTGCTAAATATAGAATGACTCATCTTTTGCAGTAAATCCTTTGGGTAATTAAATATAGTATTGTTTTTCAAACAAAATTAAAGACCAACGGTAAATATTAAAACACATAGAAATTATTCTGTGTTTCAGAGGAACTTTCCACTCAGCCCTCCAATCTTCTGATTAAAGTTTGGGTAGAGCTCCACCGATAGCATTTTGTGTAAAATGCAAGAATTTTACTTACTAATTACATATCTAAGCGTATTACCTGAAAATCTTAAGGCCTGTTTTATTAAAAAAGAGCCTCATTCTCTTTTATTCCTCACTTCATACATTTTCCTGGGGTATAGGAAAAGTCCACTCGTTTTATTTTAAAACGACTGATTCCTTCCTTGTCCTACAAAATTGATGAATGATAAGAGCTTACTACAGTAGCAAGTTCTTACGATTTTGTATCAAAATGTATCAGAAAAAAGGACGAAGATCCTCCAGAGCTATTTCTGACACATAGGTCGTCGAATCGACATTCCAGTTAGAGGTCATTATTTTACAGGGACAAGTTATAAGCCTGTCACTCAACCTCGTGACAGTAGGGATTGATACCTGGGATTGATGCAGTAGGGATTGATGCTTGCCAAGCAGAGCATCAATCCACTGTGCTATCACAGGTTTGCTCAAAATCTTAATTTTAAAGTTTATTCGGCTTCAGTTTGGTTCTCTTGGCCCCGTCTAAACTTAACATTAAAACCGATGGGATAATCCTATCTGAGGTTTTGAAATCTTTGTTCGTAAAAAAAAAGCCAATTTACTCTTTTTTCGCCCTATTTGCTCTACATTAAGTTCCCCTTGGCTCAGGGACATGCGACTGTAAGATTCAAACTGCTCAAGAACAACACAGTTTGTCTTACCCGTTTTTTGGGTCTCCTAGCACCATTCAGCCTCGCAACAAAATATATGGTTACTTTATACGAGGCAAACGATCTTTGAATGTTTCAAGCCTATCAGGAAGAAAACATCTGGCCATTTTTTGGCCCTATATTTGGTGGGATGCTTCCAAACTGAAGTTTTGTTTTCTTGTGCTTTAGGGCTCACTTGGCTCCAGGACTGTTGTTTTCAAGTTTTTATGTGTCTAAAAACAAGAGTTTGTTAGCCCTTTTTTAGGACCAATTTTCAGACGAATCAGTATTTGTTTTCTTTCCCTTCAGTATTTGTTTTCTTTCTTTAGACACTGTTGGTTTCAAGTTTTTATGTGTCTAAAAACAAGAGTTTGTTAGCCCTTTTTTAGGACCAATTTTCAGACGAATCAGTATTTGTTTTCTTTCCCTTCAGTATTTGTTTTCTTTCTTTAGACACTGTTGGTTTCAAGTTTTTATGTGTCTAAAAACAAGAGTTTGTTAGCCCTTTTTAGGACCAATTTTCAGACGAATCAGTATTTGTTTTCTTTCTTTAGACACTGTTGGTTTCAAGTTTTTATGTGTCTAAAAACAAGAGTTTGTTAGCCCTTTTTAGGACCAATTTTCAGACGAATCAGTATTTGTTCTCTTTCCCTTCAGTATTTGTTTTCTTTATTTAGACACTGTTGGTTTCAAGTTGTTATGTGTCTAAAAACAAGAGTTTGTTAGCCCTTTTTTAGGACCAATTTTCAGACGAATCAGTATTTGTTTTCTTTCCCTTCAGTATTTGTTTTCTTTCTTTAGACACTGTTGGTTTCAAGTTTTTATGTGTCTAAAAACAAGAGTTTGTTAGCCCTTTTTTAGGACCAATTTTCAGACGAATCAGTATTTGTTTTCTTTCCCTTCAGTATTTGTTTTCTTTCTTTAGATACTGTTGGTTTCAAGTTGTTATGTGTCTAAAAACAAGAGTTTGTTAGCCCTTTTTTGGGACGAATTTTCAGACAAATCAGTATTTGTTTTCTTTCCCACTAGCCCGAAGAACCTCATGTATAAGTTTCCGGCCAATTGGAAAAAGCCTGGCCCACTTTAGAGAGCCACAACCCACAATCTGAATATTTTTGCAAATTAGAGTCCTCTTGGCCCAGGAATTCAAGGGTGTGAGCTCCAAACCGATGAAAAAGATTGGTCCCTTTTTAGGTCCCTTTTTTGGGAAGGGGGGGGGGGGCCAAAAATTTCTTATACATTAGGGTCCACTAGGTCAGGGGTTTGCACTTCAAAATTTCAAACCGTTGACCCCTTCCAGGGAGCCATTTTCAGACAATCAAATTTTTCCAAATAGTTTCTCTGAATTGGGACCTTCTTATTCGAAGAACTTTCAAATTCAAAATTGAAGCTAATAGAAAAATATATTTTGGCAGTTTTTAGGGGCTTGTATTTTCAAACTTTTTTTGCTATAGTGTTTTTTTCGCCAGGATCTTACAGCAGCAAGTTTTAGGGGTTTTAGAAGGAAAAAAAGGTATTGTGTCTTTTTTGGCCCATGTCCAGAGGAAACCGATTTTTTTTTTCTCGCTTTACATGTCTACTAGTCCTAGGATTTAACGATATAAGAATTTGATTAGACAAAAACCCTTTTAGGCTATTATATATAATAAATTATATATATACTATCTGCATATGTGAGTAATAATTGTGTATATATGTATTTGTGTATGTATGTATGTTTGTACGAAAACCTTCATATTCTTTCGGGAAAATTAGTATCTTGGGATATTCTCGAATAAAAAATAAACGATCTAGATAGGTCAGAAGTCTGAGAAAATTCGTTAAAAGCTTAATTTGGTTTTTTTTTAAATGACGTCATGTGTAATGCAATTACATCATACAAGCAGGGGCGTCGTTTGGGGGTGGCAAGGGGGAGGGGAAGTTGTCCCCCCCCCCAATAATGTGGATAAAAAATATTATACATCCCATTCCCTTTGACTATACAGATATGGACCCCTCTTGCCACTCCAGTAAAAATGCTGGAGATTCACCCCTGCATACAAGCATTTCTTATGGCATCACATAAGTATTTTCTTAAATGACGTCATGCATAGCATAATTAAGATTGTTGAGTTTCCAAAAATTAAAAGAAACAAAGGTTCGGCGATAAGTCTTTCATAATGACGAAAGACAAGCAGAGGCAAAAGTTAAAGGTCCAATAAAAAAAAATTTAATTTCAAAAAGGCACCGATTCTAATTTAAGGTCTATTTCATCACCACGACATCAAGAAAATGCTCAAATGGTCTGCGTTTATTAGACTAGTGACACTGAGCTATATATAAAATCTGCCGCTTGCCCCATACCTTTGTTAAAAAAAACAAAGATTCGGCGATACGTATTTCATAATACGTACGATACGTAGGTATATATTTCGATACGATACGTAGGTGTAATGAACCAAAAAAATTGAAAATGATAGCGGTGATGACTTGGTTTTGGATTTTGACAAGGATAAGGTCAACAATGCCAACCGTACTTTTGGAAATCAAATATATGGACGGGATAAATCGTTGGAAAAAAAAGAAGTTTTTGTCCCACCACCAGAACAATTAAAAGAAAAAAAGGTTCGGTGATATGTCTTTCATAATGACAAAATACAAGCCAAGGCAAAAGAAGAAGTTTATGTCCCACCACCTGAACAATTAAAAGAAACAAAGGTGGTCGTCAATGCCTTCCTTACCTTTGAAAATCAAACACCTGGACTAGATAAATCGTTGGAAGAAAAAGAAGTTTTTGTTCTACCACCTGAACAAATGAGGTGTCCACCTAATGGGAAAGTTCACAATATTCCTTCAACATACTCAGAAACTTTAAACTTCATACCCTCAGCTGTTCTCGACACATTGCAGATACGTCGTCTTGTAAAGCTGGATGCACAAAGTAGCCTACCTCTTGATTTAGTTAAAGATGCTCCCTATCATTTTCCGAACGTTGTGACCGTTGTGACGGTTGATAACATTAGCCATTGTAAATACTGCTGATAGGCCTATTTCCTTTTCACAACCAATAAAGGAAAAAAATGTCTTTTGATTGTGTTTGGCCCTATTCTTGACATTTCCCTAAGGTTTGACCTTAATGCTCCATGCTTTTTCTATTTATAGGATTAAACATGCCCTCTTTTCTTGATAAAAAAAAACACCTTGTATGCTAACAATAGGCAACTTGCATAACTTACAGCCCATGCACCAGCGGCTAGGGGCTGTGAACGCCGGATGCATAGTCATATAACCTTTGATTTGTTTTAAATAAAATGGTCCACTCAAAATTATCGATCGGATGTATTTGGGGAAAAACGAGGGTGTGGGCGGAAGCCCTTAGATCATTTTTAACTCTTAAAACAGTGCACTGGAACTTTTGATATCCAATCGAATGAGCCCCCTCCCCATAGTTCATACAAAAATCGTTTCCATATACTAAACCTTATGTGTTAACATTGAGGAACTAGCTTAACTTACAGTCCTTGTTGCGGGAGCTGCTGGTGGGGCTGTTAACCCCAGAGACATGGTTATTTGACCTTTAGACTGTTTAATTTTTTTTTTTTTTGATGTGAGGCATTTGGGGGAAAATGGCGGTTTAGAGGGAGAGGATGATTCACCTCTGATTACCTTTGATTCTTCCAAATGGAACTTGAAATTCCAATTTCCAATCGAATGAGCCTCCAACAAAGTCTTTACGACCATCCCATCTATAAAATCCTTAAATTTTAATAATGGATAAGTTGCAATAGCCTACAACCCTTGCCCTGCGGACTGTGGAGGTTTTTGTTAATCATGTTTTATTGTTCGATTGGAAGCTGAAATTTCTAGTGCTATTTTTAAAAGTCACCTCCCGTGGAAAGTACCTCCGGGAAATACCACCTTGCAGAAAATACTCCCCCCCCCCCTGGAAAATACCTCCCCCCTGAAAAATACCCCTTGCGGTTGGTTGGTATCCGACTTATACTTTCGACTTATAAAAAAAGAGAAGAACTGCCTGGGGATTATAACTAAATTCTACCTCCGTCCTCCTCTAGTCTCTCCCCAAGAGTTAATTCGGTATTTATCCGAAGGTTCAATGAGAGTTGATATGTTTTGGCACTAGAATGCACCCTTTGAGGTTTCTCCCTCTCTCCTTAGCTACAAAATAATCAGAGAACCCCATTGCAGAAGTTAAAGTACCTTTTAAAGTTGTGTAATTTGTCCGTGGCTTACCAACAGCGTTTGTTATTGGGAAACATACGGACATTTTTCGTGGGGGAGTTTTCTTAGGGGGAGCGGAGAGTCTCTGGGGGATTTTCCACGAGAAGAACATTTTTACATGGATGGGGGAGACATAAATATACACATAAATTCCTCTTTTCCACTTTCCTTTGCACTTCTCAGCTAAATTAAAAAATAACAGAACCCAAATAAAACATTCCAATTTGGAAAACCATATTTTTTTTTTGGGGGGGGGGGGTGAAGGGGGGGATGCCTAGACCCGTTGACAGTGACAGGGAGAAGGGAACCCCCAGTAACAGACCTAGAAAAGGAGAAATAAATCTGACTGTAAGAGTTTGTGACGTCCGATTTTCTTTGTTTTTGTGCGACAACAAAACAGAGCTTTTTTATTAATCATCTTGACAGTCATTTATATTATGACTTTAAAAAGCAAACAATCAAACAGTTCGTGGTAACGAACTGTAAGTAAGGAGCGACCCGGCTCAATGGTAACCGAAACTCTAGAAAACGTTATTTTGATACAAATAATACATCAAAAGAATTAGATTTTAATGCTGATTTCAAATATATAAGTTTCATCAAGTTTAATCCTACCCATCAAAAGCTAGGTGCCTGAGAAAATTTGGCTGATTTTCAAAAAAAGGGGGAAAGACCCCCTAAAAATTATAGAACCTTAATGAAAATCCCACCATCATATTCCGCGTATCAGAGAACCCTACTGTAGAGGTTTCAAGCTCCCATCTACAAAAATGTGGAATTTTGCATTTTTTGCCAGAAGAAAGATCACGGGTGCGTGTTTATTTTTTTTTTCCCAAGGGTGATCGTATCGACCCAGTGGTCCTAGAATATCGCGGGAGGGCTCATTGGAATGGAAATTAAAAGTTCTAGTGCACTTTTTAGGTGACCAAAAAAAAGGAGGGCAACTAGGCCCCCTCCCACGCTCATTTTTTTCCCAAAGTTATCGGATCAAAATTTTGAGATAACCATTTTGTTCAGCATGTTCGAAAATATTATAAGTATGTCTTTTAGGATGACTTAATACCCCGAAGTTCCCGGGGGGTGGGCTGAAAGTTATGAGCTTTACCCAATGTTAACATATAGCATTTGTTATTGGGTAGTATAGAGGAGTTTTCAGGGGGGATTTTTTCTGGGAGTGGGGGGGGGGGGGGGGGGTCATGGAGTATTGGGGAGGATATTTACATGAAGAAATTTTTAAAGGGGGAAGGGACATTGCTATGAAGGGGACGCCGGACTTCCCAGCATTATTTAAAAAAAGATCAGAAATTTAATATAAAAAAACAAGTATTTCAACTGCAGCAGCAGCAACATCGAAACTTTAAACGAACAGAAAATATTAAATGTATAATTGGGTTCACCCCGTATTCAATGCCTCGCTCTTTAAGCCAAAGATTTTTTAGTACTTTCATAAGAGCTATTTATTCTAATTAACGGCCTTTGTGATTAAGCGGTCATTTTTAAAGAATTAGAACCAAATTCGGACTTTCGGTTAAAGAGCAAGGTATTGACTAGGGGGCGAACCCCTAAAAATATATGAATATAGAAGTTCGTTACGTAGGCTAAGTTAATTCGTAAGTTACGTATATTTATTACTAATAAAAACGTTCGTAAATAAAATTAAACTAGTTTCGAGAAAGCCATTTCACTAAATAAAAGTAAATTAATATGAAAATTTTGTTTTAATTATTCATGTACGGTGAGCCAATATCAAAACTTGCATTTATTCAAAAACTTTCAAAAATTAAATAAAAAAAACAAGTTTTTTAAACTGAAAGTAAGGAGCGACATTAAAACTCAAAACGAACAGGAATTATTCCGTATATGAAGGGGACTGTCCCCTCCTCAACGCCTCGCTCTTTACGCTAAAGTTTGACTCTGTCTCACAAATTTATTTTTTAAAACAATAAAAAACTTAAGCGTAAAGATCGAGGCGTTGAGGAGGGGACAATCCCTTTCATATACGGAATAATTTCTGTTCGTTTTATGTTTTAATGTCGCTCCTTACTTTCAGTTTATAAAACTTGTTTTTTTATTTATTCCAACAAGGTTAAACATGTACATATTCTAACTTTTGTTTTACCCAATCTAAGTGAGGTGGTTGGGTTGCACGAGAGTTTAGTTATACGAGTGTTCAGTTGCACGGTGGTTCAGTCGCACGGTGGTTCAGTCGCACGGTGGTTCAGTTGCAATGGAATCCTGTTTCTTAGAGTCTCGGTTACTCGCGTCGCTCCTTACTTACAGTTCGTTACCATGAACTGTTTGATAGAGAAACAATTGCAAAGAAAAAATGAATATTAAATGTCCTGTATTAGCACAGTACTTATGATCCCAGCTTGGTAAAATGGGACGAGGGTTCGAACGCAGCTGTAGGAACACACTACTGGGCTCAAAATTTGATTTTCATGTTGAAATTTGATTTTCAATGTTTATCAAAATAATAATAGATGATGAATAAAAAAATATAAACCAGAAGAAAAATCCTGGATACGGCCGTGGACAAGAAGCACACGGACTATAGGAGATCTAAGGTAAAGACAAATACAAGGAACAGTTGCAATATTACTGGATTACAATGGCTAAATTCAGGCACGTACGCAGGAATTTGTTTCGGGGGGGGGGGACAATTTGTTTCGGGGGTGGGGCCAAATCCTTCAAACCCATTATTCTGTGAGAAAAATCTGAAAATTATGGGAAAATGAAAAAAATCGAGAGATTTCGGGGGGGGGCCGGCGGCCCCCCTGCGTAAGTCCCTGGTTAAATTAGTCCTTGCGACGGTAAAATCTGATTATTAGCGTCAGTTGATACCACGTTTCGGAACGGGCTTGATTTTTTCTTAAAATCTCATTGTGTCTCATCAAAATCTTATTGTGGAGAGGTCTTAAGGTTCTTTCTACTTATTTATTTTCAAGTCTGATCATTTTTTTTCAATTTATGAATAACCTAGACTGAAACCTCAGGATATATGAACATGAAAACCAGAAGAAAAAAGATACAATTCAGTGTTGTCGAATCATGAAAAGTAGGGATGGGGGACAAGTTTTATTTTTCGTAACTAGAAAGGGGGCCAACTTATTGGATTTTATTGCTTATGAAAATACCCAAAAAGGCATTTTCCAAAATCTAGGGGTTTCAGCACATACTCCCCTCCCCTCCCCCCGGTTTACCCCACTGACAAGGTAGTTACACTTAGTTTAGGCTAGTGATGGTTTCGACTGATTTCTGAAATTAGTGCTAGCTAGCTCGGCATGAGTAAAATCTCATTGTGAATGGGCCTCTAAATGGACCATGTAAGTAAAAAGAGTGGGTTCTGTGAATATGTTTTCAAGTATGTTTTCACTTATAAAAATTTTGAATTACTTATTATGAAAATTGGAGTTTCTAAATACAAACTTTACGTTGATCATAACGGCTTCGATCTTTCATACCCTGGATATTGATAAAGTAATCAATGAATTAATACCATCACCTATCTTCTACTAATTTAACTGACTGAACTGCAAGCAATCACAAAGGTCAGGAACTGTAATTATATCTTTTTGGATACGACTCATTGTCATCAAAATGTAATGCGTTTTTTGTGATTAAGCACAAGCAATTTTTCAAACGGCGGGGGCAAAAGATTTGAATAAAAGGTTAATGATGGTGTTAATTTCCCACTGGACATGAGACGTGCCGACAATGTATTTTGACAATAAAAAATCGACTTGGTTCTTATTTAGCAAGTAACTACCAAGAACTGATTGGGTTCGTGCCACCGCAAAATGAGTATGTCATGAGCAGGGTTGCCACAGAAAGTATTTCGTGATAAATCGCAAACGTTGACAACTCTGGGCTTGGGTAAACAACATTCAAATTCGAGAGAAACTTTAGCGCTCATGCTACATTTTAGGGATAGAAAACCAAATGAATCAGCCAATTGAAAAGTTTTCAGTTTTCCCGGGCCGTTAAAAAAGAAAAAAAAAGAAAAAAAAAATCCGCAAGTTAATTCTTTTATCTGTTTTCCCAGATTGTCGGTACAACAACAAGTGGAAACTTAATAATTGCTAGATAGGAGGGGTTAACTTGTCAAATTAGTTTACTCCGTATGACAAATAATGCGAAAAGGTGACGAGGAAGATCCTTTTTCATTATATAATATTAATTATCTGGTGGAAAATATTTACAAAAATTACGTTCTTTTTTTCATTATTTAGATAAGTGATGACATGTATCGAAGAATATAGAAATTAAATAAGAAGTGAGCAACTGCATCGCACAGTTTTCGTCCTTAGAAGGTTTATTGAGCTTTACATGCACTTTTCCCCTCGATTTAAATAAGTGACCAGAGTTTTTCCATCGCCTACATTTTTATATATACATTCCTTGCAGTTCTTTAATTGGTGTTAGGGGTTAGAAAAAAATTAGACAACGTTTAGAACAGTTCTATACAACCTAAAGTCTTCAATTAGATTCGTATATTGTGGTTTTCAGACAAATGAAGTTTTATTTGGTTCCCATGCAACTGAACCCCATTCAACCCAACCCCGTTCAGCTCAATCCTCATACATATCAACCCCAAGTATTGCAACTCCCGTTAAACTCGACCCCGGGCAACCCAACCCCATTCAACTGGAGACTCAATCGATCCAATTCTCGTGCACTTCAACCCTCATTTGACTCAACCTCATTTATTCGACCCCGTTTATCTCGGCCCCATTCAACTCAACCTCCCTTTGCATCAACTTACCCTAATGTGTAATCAGTTACACGCACAAACGAAGAATAAGTTGCATGGGTGTTATGTTTCAAAGGTAAAAGCTTACAGGGGGTTTAGTTGGATGGGGGTCAACTTGCATGGGCGTTGAGCTAAATAGGGGTTCGGTAAATGGGTTTATTTAAATGGGGATGCTTTATAGGGGGATTGAGATAGACAGAGGTTGAGTTGAATGGTGGCTGAGTTGAAACGGGGGTTGATTAAGGAAGTTGATTTGAATAGGGTTGATTTAAACCGACAGTTGACTTACACGCACACTCATTTTGCACCTCAATTTAATTTAGGTTTGTTTTTAGAGAGTTCAGCTTATTAGTGTTTAGATAAAACAAATGTTAATGCTTAGAAAAGTTTTCAAATGGGGTTTTCCATTTTGAATTCAAACATAAACAGAACTTGATCTCTTATAAATATTTATACTAACGATGTTTATAACGATTTTTTGAAAATTGCTGGAAATTACATGGAAAATAACATGGATAATTACATGGAAAATTATAAAAATTTGCTGCCAAACTACAGGTCGCATACTAAAAAACAAATTAACAATTCATCTTTTGAATTCAACATGCAAAGTAGCACCACAAGCTTTTCTTATCTCCTTTTTTCAACATTTGAAATATTTAAATTAAAAAAAGAAAATGTAATTTATAAATTTTAATAAAAGAACTGTGGGGAATGGAGAAATTTTCTGAGTGTATTCTCGAAGTGAGCGCAAAAAATTTCCATCGTGGCCAATCTTGGCTCTGAAACAGAAAATCTTTGCCATCAAAAATAATTGTTTGATCGCGCATTTGAGCATAGCGCTTCATTCACTTTTGTTACATACTTAATTAGTTAAACCAATATCTACAACAGTACTTTTTATACATTTTTTTGCGCTTTTTATCCAAAAAATTTTCCTAGTCTTTTTCAGTTTTTTTTTATTAACACTTTTTTTTAAACCGATTCATACTTTTAGGACTTAATGGGCTAAATATGTAATTATTTTATCTATAAAAAAAAATACATTTAAAATTCAATAGAATTCTAACCTAAAATTTAAGTTAAGCTTGGTATTAGCCAAATTTTGTTTAGATCTAACAGCTCGAATGAATAAATTAATGATGGGTTAAACTTAAGTTGTTGAGCCTTTTGTAATTCAGCTTTTTATGGGTTCTTCTGATTGGTATAATTTCGCTTGTCAGAATTTTTGGCTGGAACAAACTGTTTTTATACAAGGGCAAATACAAAAATAAATTACGAGTAAAAGAAAAAATGGGTCAGTTTCAGATCTAAAAATTACAGCCTTTAATATTAATCTTCGTTTGTATATTTATGGGAATTTCTTAGCTAAATTTTGGTTTGAAATCCAAAGCGAAATATTGGATCATGCTCGGTAATTCAGTTTGGATTTTTCTTAGGTGAAACACTTGCGTAATAGACAAAATTTTGAAAAATTGGGGGTATAGTGGAAACACAACTCTGTGGTTTCATACAGAAGTTTTCTTTTTACGAAATAAGTATGATTCTTTTTTAAGTTTTACCTACTTACAGATTTGCCCAGTGTAAAAAAAAAGATATAAAAAAATGAACCAGACTGCTAGCCTGAAGAACAATCCTTAAATTTATTAAATAAAAAAAGCATATTTTTTAACTGAAAGTAAGGAGCACTATTAAAATTCAAAACGAACAGAAATCATTCCGTATATGAAGGGGTTGCCCCTTTCCCAATACCTTGCTCTTCGCACTAAAGTTTTTAGCACTTTTAAAAAAGATTCCTATTCTAATCATACGGCCCTTGTCTTGATCACTCCAGAAACCCCCCTTCCGTGGAAATGTTTTCCCGGAAATCCAAACACGAGGAAAATAGCCCCCAAATAATTCCTCTAGAACATCTCTAAATGTAAAATTGAGTTGACAAAGAGAAAGTAAGAAAAAAAAAGAGTTTCGTATAGGAATTCTGTCAAATCCCTCCAGTGTAAAATTTCCCCTGGAAAATTTCCCCTCCAGAAATTTACCTTCCCACGAAAAATATCCCCATGGAAACCCATCCCAAGAACACAATTCCTCCTGCTGAAAAATGTCTGTATACTACCACATTAACAAATACTATGTGTAAACAATGGGCAAATTTCATAACTTAAGAGGCCTCTCCTCAAACACTGTGGGAGGTCATGTTACCCCTAAGGACATAGTTATTAAGTCTTTCAACTATGCTGAACAACATGGCTATCTCAAAATTTTGATCGGAGAACTTTGTTGGAAAAGAGGCATGGAAGGGGACTAGTTGTCGTCCAATCTCTTTGATCACTCAAAAAGGGCACTAGAACTTTCAATTTCCGTTTGAATGAGCCCTCTCCTGATCTTCTAGGACTAATTTTTGATTCGATCACTCCTGGGGGAAAAAAACTCGATAAACAGGCATCCGTGATCTTTCTTCTTGCAAAAAAAATGAAAAATTCCACATTTTTATATAGGAGTTTGAAACTTCTACAGTAGGGTTATCTAATGCGCTGTATATGATAGTGCAAATTTAATTAAGATTCCTTGACTTTTAAGGGGTGTTTTCCCCTTTTTCCTAAAATCAGGAAAACTTTCTCTGGCTCTTAAATTTTGATGGGTAACACTAAACTTGATGAATTCTATACATTTGGAACCAGCAAAATAAGCTGATTCATTTGATGTATCTATTATCAAAATTTCATTTTTTAGAGTTTTGGTTACTATTGATCAAAGTCACTCTTTACTTACAATTAATTACCATAAACTGTTTGACCACTATGGCTGCATGTTGAGGAGAGGGGGAAAATCAAATTTAAATAATAACAAAAAAAGCTCAAGAAAATATACAAAATGATAAATGATTAAGATATGGTAAAGATCTATTTATTTCTTATGATATAATTTAACTTTAGTTTTTTACAAGCAAATTTGTTTCCTTGCTTTCAGTCAAAACTCCACAGAAAACCAATTTTAAAAAAAAGGATTAATCAAACGGTTCGTGGTAACGAACTGTAAGTAAGGAGCGACCCGGCTCAATGGTAACCGAACCTCTAAAAAACGGTATTTTGATACCAATAGATACATCAAAAGAATAAGATTTTAATGTTTATTTCAAATATATAAGTTTCATCAATTTTAGTCTTACCCATCAAAAGTTACGCGCCTGAAAAAATGTGGCTGATTTTCGAAAAAAGGGGGAAAGACCCCCTAAAAGTTGTAGAACCTTAATGAAAATCACACCATCATATTCAGCGTATTAGAGAACCCTACTGAAGAGGTTTCAATCTCCTATCTACAAAAATGTGGAATTTTGCATTTTTTTTGCCAGAAGAAAGATCACGGATGTGTGTTTATTTGTTTTTTTTTCCAGAAGTGATCGTATCGACCCAGTGGTCCTAGAATATCCTGGGAGGGCTCATTGGAATGGAAATTAAAAGTTCTAGTGCCCTTTTTAAGTTACAAAAAAAAATAGAGGGCAACTAGGCCCCCTCTCACGCTCATTTTTTCCAAAGTCACCCCGATCAAAATTTAGAGATAGCTATTTTGTTCAGCATGTTCGAAAATATGATAAGTATGTCTTTTAGGATGACTTAATCCCTCGAAGTCACCGGGGGGAGGGCTGAAAGTTATGAACTTTACCCAATGTTAACATATAGTATTGGTTATTGGGGAGTATGCAGACGTTTTCAGGGGGGATTTTTTCTGGTAGTGGGGGGAGGGGTCGGGGAGGGAGGATCTTTCCATGAAGGAATTTTTCATGGGGGAAGGGACATTGCAATGAAGGGGACCCCGGATTTCCCAGCATTATTTCAAAAAAGATCAGAAATTAAATATAAAAAAAACAAGTTTTTCAACTGAAAGGAGCAACATCGAAACTTAAAACAAACAGAAAGTACTATATATATGATTGGGTTCATCCGCTAGTCAATATCTCGCTCTTGAAGCCAAAGATTTTTTAGTACTTTCATAAGAGCTATTTATTCTAATTAACGGCCTTTGTGATTAAGCGGTAATTTTTTAAGAATTGGAACAGAATTCGAACTTTAGCTTAAAGAGCAAGGTATTCAATAGGGGGCGAACCCCCAAAATATACGTATTAAAAATATATGAATATAGAAGTTCGTTACGTAAGTTACGTATATTTATTATTAATAAAAACGTTCGCAAATAAAATTAAACAAATTTCGAGAAAGCCGTTTAACCAAATAAAAGTAAAATTAATATGCAAATTTTGTTTTAATTATTCATGTACGGTGAGCTAAAATCCAAACCTGCATTAATTTAAAAACGTTCAAAAATTAAATAAAAAAAACAAGTTTTTTTAACTGAAGGTAAGGAGCGACATTAAAACTTAAAACGAACAGCAATTATTCCGTATATGAAAGGGGATGTCCCCTCCTCAACGCCTCGCTCTTTACGCTAAAGTTTGACTTTCTCACAACTCTATTTTTTTAAACAATAAAAAACTTTAGCGTAAAGAGCGAGGCGTTGAGGAGGGGACAGCCCCTTTCATATACTGAATAATTTCTTTTCGTTTTAAGTTTTAACGTCGTTCCTTACTTTCATTTTAAAAAAAACTTGTTTTTTTTATTTAATCAATACAGGCTCTAAGTTACATGCTTAACGAGAACCTAAATCAATTCTTTCGTGTCAAAAAACCGCTGTCGGCATGTCTATTGTCCATTGGACAATTAACACCTTCATTAACCTTTTATTCAAATCTGTTGCTCCCGCCGTTTGAAAAATTGTTGGTGATTAATCACCTGTATCTCATTACATTTTGACCAAAGTTTGAGCTTGTGTAATGTAAAACAATAACCACAGTCCCCAAATCAGCGGGGTAAGTGGAAGTAAAACAATTTAGAAGTATCTTTAACGGAGCATCTCATCACAGGAGGGTGCTTCCAAACTTGTAAGTTACCTGAGGGGCTACGTGCTATCAATGACAAGGCCAAAATTCTATTTTAGAAGATTATAAAATAAGGGTGGTGTTGGGCGTCAACTCCGGAATAAGTTTGTTTATGACAATTATGCTGCATAATTATGATTTGTATCCTTTTCACAATTGCTGGGGTAAGGCTGAGGTGCCTCCACCTTCCTGAGCCAGTGCTCACTAATTCGCTGAATACATCGAAGATCAGAGATCTTCCGAGAGATGGCAGAATGTATAGCATAGAAACAAATACAGACACAGGAGCCAGGATTGGAGGCAAAGAGGGAGGGGGATAAGAGCTCATGTTTATGCAACCCCACTACAAAAACTGCTAGAAGCGGTCTATGGAAAAGATTAGAGGGCTCGGGCAAACGTCCCTTCTGAATCACCAAGACTTCGATGTTTTGTTTTCATATTTTTCGTTTATTTTTTGTATTCCTTTCATTTTTTTTTCCGAGTTTGGGCCAATACTTACAGACATGAAACTAGAGGGTGGGGAGCCTTAATTGAAATTCTTTCAAAAGACCCCCCCCTCCCTAGGATAAAAGGGGAATAAATGTATCCTTGTTGCGTTTACCTCTCCCTTATTCTTCTCCCTTCTCTCCTTTAAGTTTCAGGTATTTTTGCCCCTATGTTTGACCCCTCTCATCAAGTTCATCCGACCCAGGACCTGCTTATATTCCTGCTCAAGAGAAAATCTTTAAGTTAGTAATAGATCATAAGGGAGACGTTTCCAATTTTCAAACCATAAGGTAAATTCGAGGCTGTCTCATCTACAAGCGGTATCTGACATTTTTACACTTCTGACAAAATTGTCGAAAGCCGGTTGCTAAGCTGTTCTTAAGTGGTAGCAGGGGATTCCCCCTCCCCCCCCCCAAAAAAAAATTCCACCCCTCCCCCATGAAAAATCCCCCATGTATAAAATTGATCAGACACAGAGAAAGTACAAAATAGGAACAGTACTTCAAAATGATGATCAGATGTCCCAAGGTGTAACAAATGACCAGATATCAGTCAAAGTTTTTAGGACAGAGGCTGGTTGGTCTCCAATCACTTTCGACTTTAAGAAAGGACAAGAACTCTCAATTGAATGATCAATCGATTGAACAATCATCCTCCAAAGTTTCTACGACCATGATGGGGAGGTTGGGGATGAGGAGGGGTTATCCTCCTTCCTATGCAGAATAAATTCTCCTGGGTTTGGGTTTAATTTTACCCTTTGCCTTCACAATAACGGCGTAGACCAAAAATATTCCCGGAACTCAAGAAATTTCTACCTCCACCCTGCCTCCTCCTTAGAACTAATTTTATATTTCTCTGAATGTTCAATGAGAGTTAGGATGTTTTGGCATAAAAATGGGGACCCTGAACCCTCCCTAACTACAAAACAATCAAAAAACTCTACTGCAGAGGTTTCAAGATCTTATCTAGAAAAAAAAAATTTGTATTTTTTTGCCAAAGAAACATCACGGATGTGTGTTGTTTTCTTCCAGGGATGATCGTATCGAACCAAGGGTCCTAAAAGACCAGGAAAGGTCTAATTTGAACAACTATTAAAAGCTTTAGTATGTTACCAAACAGGCCGAAGGGCAACTACCTTTCCTATACCGCTTTTTCCCCAAAGACATCCGATTGAAGTTTTTGAGATAGCCATTTGGTTCCGAATAATTGAAGGTTCAATTAGAATGCCTCTTGGGATGACGTAATCCCCCATAGCCCCTAGGAAAAGGCCCCTACAAAAAAACCTAACAAACGCATCAACATTTATTTATATGTGTTTTTGTGGCGTTTTACCGTCTCGGATAAAAACTGTCGGGGGGGGGGGGGGGTCAAACCCGGAACTCCCCCTGGAATACAGTCTTGGTCTCTCTTGAGTTTGTGTCTGACTTAGTTATATGCTTTGGTTTTATACATTTTGTACCGCCCGGATTTAGCAATCCGTGCGGAGATTCCGTCCGTTTTCGTGCTTGAAAAACTCTAACTTTCCGCAACGATTTTGTCAAATCAGGAAGGATTCTTAGCAAGTTTTTTAAATAAATAAAAATATGACTAACTATCATCAAAACCTTTAATGTTTCAGACTGAATTTCTTTCTCGTTTTGTCTTCTGTGCCTCCTTTGCAGTATAAGGATTAAAGCGAGATTCAATTTAGCCAGTAATCTTTTTTGGAACTTATCTTCATCCACACTGATGTCTTTATTTGAAAACTTTGCCTTAAAACGTAGCCTTTTCTGGGCCATCATTCGAAAATATTCGTACGGATTTCTGCATGCATTTTTGCAATGTGTAAAGGAACCATAAAACCTCTTACAAGCAGTGCAGTTTGGAAGTACCTTAAACGTAGCAGTTCATCCCAGGGGGGGGTGCTTCCAAACTACTGAGTTAACTTTGTTATGAACGGGTATATACTAGATCTTCAGGATTTTTATGAAGTGAAAGATTTTGTGGGCAAACTTTTAACCCTTTTCACAGCATGAGATCGGGGCTGTAACTGAAAAATTTGTTTTATGAGAGAAACCGGCAGTTATATCTGAAATTTAATTTTTGCTATGTTTTTGGAAAGGGTCATGAAATAAAACACGTATCTCATAAACTACATTCGTCATCCATAGATGCCTGTTTGGTTTTTTCTATTTTCAAACGTCAATTTTGGGTACAAAATGTGTAAGCTATGGAATCTACCACGGATCAGAATAATCATAAATTTAGCCATTCAAGTTATTAGTGAAATAAACTAAACACTGGGAAGGTATTGCGCTCCCACGGTCTCATGGTCTGTTCAAAAATAGAACTAAAAACGATTTTCAGTCATATTCGGCGTAATATGACGCGGCACAGAGGCGCTTAGAGAGCGGGGGGCGTTATAACCCTCCTTAGATCTAAGAATATTAACGATGTTCGCTCTAACTAACTACATTCCATATAATGCTTTTAAGCTTATCCATACGAGGCCTACCCCGTAATGTAACCCCCCCCCCCACAAATATATATATACATATATATATATATATATATATATATATATATATATATATATATATATATATATATATATATATATATATATATATATATATATATATATATAAAGGTTCAACCATGAAGAATAAAACTAAAATAAAATAGACAAGAGAGAGAAAAAGAGAAAAACAATATAATGTGTGTCTTAAATTTACGGTATAAAATAAGCTTCAAAGTGATTTTTAACGGTGAAAAATACAATTTTTTTGTTGTTGTTCTTATTGGTTTCTTTTAATTTAGAATATCAAAACTTAGGATGCTACTTGTGTATTATACACCACTCACTCAAGTTTATGCTGTCTAAAACTCGAGAACAAACCGGTCTCTTCGCCAGTTTCTTTCAGCTTAGCGTGAGACAAGACAAGTGACAGAATAGATGGGGTATAGGTAAATTGAGCTATATATTTGCACACTATGGGGGCTGGGGGTAAAGTATTTGGACAGTTTGAAGTTGGAAAACAATTCTTACTTCATAATAAGCAGAATATTTGTACCTAACACATTTTGCATGCAAGCCCTCTATAATTTACCCCCCCCCCCCTAATGTACAAAAAAAAACAAATTTGTATCTCAAGTGTTATTTTTTCATCAAATTTTGTGAGATTTCATTAGGATTGAGCGTCAAAGAAACATATTCTAATTAAATGAAGCACATGAGTGAGTGGCGTATAATGCACAATTACACTAAGGATTACTAAACGCGCTCTTTCTTTTGATTTAATTCTAAAATCAGTATTTGTTGTTTTTTTCACTTCAGTTTTCAATATTTATTTTCAAAATTCACATTTAATAAACACGTTAAAACTAATATTTATTTTGCCTTGCTCGCACGTTTAAGGAAGATGACAACTGTTTCCCTCGATATTTGAAGTACAACAAAGATAAACAAAAAAAGTAAAATGATTCTTAATATAACCAAAAACGCAACACGCTATTCAAAAATTCTGACTAGCGTTTCATAATACCACGAAAGTCTCAAATCTCAATACAGTGATCATGACAATGCAATAGATTTACAAAGAATTCAATGCGATGGGACCAGAGGCAGTTCTAGGCCTAGGTATGATATCAGCTGCCCCCCCTCCCGCCCCGTTTACTCTGACATATGACATTAGATTCCTTTTATTTTTTATTCTTACACTCCTATTGTATACCGTGCCCCCCCCCCCCCGCCCCAGATTATGAGTCCTAAAACCACTACTGAATGGGACTAAAAAAATATTGAGCTATCAAGAGGGCAAAGATAAATATATAGCCCAAAAATAGTAATACAGTCCTAGAGTATATCCTCCTCTACGCTCATAGTGAGAATTTTCAACCATGATTGAGGGAATATTCAACCATGAATAGAGCTTGTTGCATTCTCCCATTTAGAGCACAGATCCCTCCCCCCTTATGGACTGATTTTGTAAGCACGTAACTCTATAGAGGGGTAACTCAATGCCTTATTATTGTTTATTTTTCAGCTAAATACGGTGACCCACACCTTGTTCAGAAAAGTTTCTTATCAAACAGTTCGTGGTAACGAACTGTAAGTAAGGAGCGACCCGGCTCAATGGTAACCGAAACTCTAGAAAACGGTATTTTGATACAAATAGATACATCAAGGAATCAGATTTTAATGCTGATTTCAAATATATAACTTTCATCAATTTTAATCTTACCCATCAAAAGTTATGCGCCTGAGAAAATTTGGCTGATTTTCGAAAAAAGGGGGAAAGACCCCCTAAAAGTTATAGAACCTTAATGGAAAGCACACCATTATATTCATAGTATCAGAGAACCCTACTGTAGAGGTTTCAAGCTTCTATCTATAAAAATGTGGAATTTTGCATTTTTTGCCAGAAGAAAGATCACGGGTGCGTGTTTATTTGTTTGTTTGTTTTTTTTTGTTTTGTTTTTTTCCCCATGGGTGATCGTATCGACCCAATTGTCCTAGAATATCGTGGGGGGGGGCTCATTGGAATGGAAATTGAAAGTTCTAGTGCCCTTTTTAAGTGACCAAAAAAATGGAGGGCAACTAGGCCCCCTCCCACGCTCATTTTTTCCCAAAGTCACCTGATCAAAATTTTGAGATAGCCATTTTGTTCAACATGTTCGAAAATGTTACAAGTATGTCTTTTAGGATGACTTAATCCCCCGAAGTTCCCGGGGGAGGGCTGAAAGTTATGAAGTTTACCCAATGTTAACATATAGTATTGGTTATTTGGAAGTATACAGACGTTTTCAGGGGAGATTTTTCCTGGTAGTGGGGGGGGGTGGGTGGGTCAGGGGTTATGTGGGAGGATCTTTCCATGAAGGAAATTTTTATGGGGGAAGGGACATTGCTATGAACGGGACGCCGGACTTTCCAGCATTATCTAAAAAAAGATCATAAATTTAATATAAAAAAACAAGTATTTCAACTGCAACAGCAGCAACATCGAAACTTTAAACGAAAAGAAAATATTACATATATAATTGGGTTCACCCCGTAGTTAATGCCTCGCGCTTTAAGCCAAAGATTTTTTAGTACTTTCATAAGAGCTATTTATTCTAATTAACGGCCTTTGTGATTAAGCGGTCATTTTTAAAGAATTGGAACAAAATTCGAACTTTCGCTTGAAGAGCAAGGTATTGACTAGGGGGCGAATCCCTTAATATACGTATTAAAAATCTATGAATTTAGAAGTTCGTTACGTAAATTAATTCGTAAGTTACGTATATTTATTACTAATAAAAACGCTCGTAAATAAAATTAAACAAGTTTCGAGAAAGCCATTTAACTAAATAAAAGTAAATTAATATGAAAATTTTGTTTTAATTATTCATGTACGGTGAGCCAAGATCAAAACCTGCATTTATTCAAAAACGTTCAAAAATTAAGTAAAAAAAAACAAGTTTTTTAAACTGAAAGTAAGGAGCGACATTAAAACTTAAAACGAACAGAAATTATTCTGTATATGAAAAAGACTGTCCCCTCCTCAACGCCTCGCTCTTTACGCTAAAGTTTGACTCTGTCTCACAACTT
The DNA here is from genome assembly GCF_049724085.1 of Artemia sp. Qi Xiang Cuo. Lineage (NCBI taxonomy): Eukaryota > Metazoa > Arthropoda > Branchiopoda > Anostraca > Artemiidae > Artemia > Artemia sp. Qi Xiang Cuo. The sequence continues at coordinate 21,091,099 of NC_142797.1, read as the reverse complement.
TATTTTTAAAACAATAAAAAACTTTAGCGTAAAGAGCGAGGCGTTGAGGAGGGGACAGTCTCTTTCATATACAGAATAATTTCTGTTCGTTTTAAGTTTTAATGTCGCTCCTTACTCTCAGTTTAAAAAACTTGTTTTTTTTATTTAATAGAAAAAAAGGATGAAAAACTTAATTGTTTTGCCCCAGGTTTTACTGTAAATATCTGTAAATAATATTTGATCAGAAACAGGTAATAGAATTCTATGCGCTCTAAATAAATATCTTTTACCAGTTATTCATGGTAATTTGAAAATTTAAATCAGCCAACTTAGTTTGTTTGGCCATCAATAAAGGAAGCGCCACTGTTTTATTTCTATAGATGCTTCTGAGATAAACAACGAACCTATTTGGAAGTAATCAGCATTCACAATGCCAGGCATTAATTGATGGCTTTACAGTACAGGTCAGCATTGTCAAATAAATTCATCATTTAAGAGGAAAACTGTGCAAGTTGGTTTTACATTTCTTGAGACAATTTGAACTGCCAAGATGCCAAATAAATTAGGTACATGATAGAAACAAGGTATATTATGAAGAGCATTGCTGGTTTTGCAGTATATTGATGACTTCGGTTTCAATGCACCGTATGAGTTATATAGTTGAAAAAATAGCTAAGATTTGTTGAGGTTAGAACATATAACAATGCTACATAATAGTGTTTCTTGGGGAATTGCATTAGCGTTTTATTGGAGTGTTACATCAGAATATTTCTTGGGAAATTAGTTGGTTTGTTTTTTGTGGGGGAGGGGTTGAGAGTGGGTTGTAGGGCCAGGGAGAGAAGTGGGTGGAATGGGTTGGGGGTGGTTGGAGTTGTATTTTGATGGTGGTTGTTGTCCTGAAAGTTTATGGGAGAACGTGATTGTTTTTAATTGATTTACTAGTTTAGGATGTTTCTAGGAAATCAAACAGTTCGTGGTAACGAACTGTAAGTAAGGAGCGACCCGGCTCAACGGTAACCGAAACTCTAAAAAACGGGATTTTGATACCAATAGATACATCAAAAGAATCAGATTTTAATTTTGATTTCAAATATATAAGTTTCATTAAGTTTAATTTTACCCATCAAAAGTTACGCGCCTGAGAAAATTTGGCTGATTTTCGAAAAAAGGCTGAAAGACCCCCTAAAAGTTATATAATCTTAATGAAAACTCCACCATCAGATTCATCGTATAAGAGAACCCTCCTATAAAGGTTTCAAGAACCTATCTGCAAAAAAATGGAATTTTCCATTTTTTGACAGAAGAAAGATCACGGGTGCGTGGTTATTTGTTTGTTTGTTTGTTTTTTTTTGTTTTTTTCCAAGGGGGGTTCGTTTCGATCCAGTAGTGCTAGAATATCTTAAGAGGGTTCATTGGAACAGAAATTAAAAGTTCTAGTGCTCTTTTTAAGTGACCAAAAAAATGGAGGGCAACTAGGCCCCCTCCCACGCTCATATTTTTCCAGTCTCCCGATCAAAATTTTGAGATAGCCATTTTGTTCAGCATGGTCGAAAATATGATAAAAATGTCTTTTAGGATGACTTGATCCCCCAAAGTCCCCAGGGGGAGGGCTAAAAGTTATGAACTTTACTCAATGTTAACATATAGTATTGGTTATTGGGAAGTATACAGACTTTTTCAGAGGAGATTTTTTCTGGTAGGTGGGGGAAGGAGAGGGTCGGGGGCTATATGGAAGGATCTTTCCATTAAGGAAGTTTTCATGGGGGAAGGGACATTGCTATGAAGGGGGCGCCGGATTTCCCAGCATTATTAAAGAAAAAGATCAGGAATTAAATAAAAAAAAACAAGTTTTTCAACTGATCAACTGATTGTGATTAAGAGGTCATTTTTAAAGAACTGGAAAAAAAATTCGAACTATAGTTTAAAGAGCAGGGTATTGACTAGGGGGCGAACCCCCTAATATACGTGTTAAAAATTTATGAATATAGAAGTTCGTTACGTAAGTTAATTCTAAGTTACGTATATTTATTACTAATAAAAACGTTCGTAAATAAAATTAAACAAGTTTCGAGAAAGCCATTTAACCAAATATAATATACAAATTTTGTTTTAATTATTCTTGTAGGGTGAGCCAAAATCAAAACCTGTATTAATTCAAAAACATTCAGAAATTAAATAAAAAAATCAAGTTTTTTTAACTGAAAGTAAGGAGCGACATTAAAACTTAAAACGAACAGAAACTATTCTGTATATGAACGGGGCTGTCCCCTCCTCAATGCCCCGCTCTTTACGCTAAAGTTTGACTTTCTCACAACTCTATTTTTTTAAACAATAAAAAAACTTTAGCGTAAAGAGCGAGGCGTTGAGGAGGGGACAGCCCCTTTCATATACAGAATAATTTCTGTTCGTTTTAAGTTTTAACGTCGTTCCTTACTTTCAGTTAAAAAAACTTGTTTTTTTTATTTAATTTTATACAGGTAATCACCGATATCGCCAATAATATTTTTCCCTAACATTGTGATTTATGTTTCGTAATGGTTTATATTTTTGCTTATTATGTTAAATAAAGTCAAAGTCAATAGCACCACACAACGGTATTAGTCCTTAATAGTTCTAAACCGTATAATCAAGCTATAATAGAAACAAAGAACATTCCAAAACTTTAATTGCTTGTTCTACAGTATATATATATATATATATATATATATATATATATATATATATATATATATATATATATATATATATATATATTTATGTAAATATGTGGTGTTGTTTTTTTTTTCTAAAAAAAAAATATTTTAATAAGTTTAATCAATAAATATATTTAAGATTAAACCTTCTTTATTATTTAGAATAGTTTTTTTAATTTCATTAAATTATGAATAAAATTTAATTAATTAAAAATAGCTTTATTTAATTAGCTTCATGGACACAGTAAAGATATTTACTTCAAGAGAACATAATAAAATCACAAGTAAGTAATAAAGTCTTTATTGTTTTCACCTATTTGATACCCAATACTGAAATTTCATTCAAGAAATTGTTAAGGAATTGTAAATAGGCAAGTCACTCATTCTTGAGGTTACCTATTGTATACACAATACAGAAATTTCATTTAAGAAATTATCAAAAACTGTGAGTAAGTAGCAAATTCTTTCTTGAATTCGCCTCCTGGATAAATAAAAAAAAACATTTCATTCAAGAAATTATGACAAAATTCTAATTAAGCAACAAACTATTTCTTGAACTTAACTCATGGATACACAATGCAGAAATTTAATTTAAGAAATTATCAAAAGTTGTAAGTACGTAGCAAATTCTTTCAAAAATATGTTAATACGTTTAAGCAATAAAGATCTATAAGCTGAAACCGTCTCTATTCTTTAGTATAGTTTTATTCATTTCTTTAAATTATGAAGAAATTGTAAGTAAGTAACAATAACTTTCTTGAATTCGCTTCATGGACACAATACAGATATTTAATTCAAGAAATCATGATAAAATCGTAAGTAAGTAATAAACTCTTTATTGTTTTCACCTATTGGATACACAATACGGAAATTTCATTCAAGAAATTATGAAGGAATTGTAAATAGGTAACACACTCATTCTTGAAGTCACCTCTTGTATACACAATGCAGAAATTTCATTTAAGAAATTATCAAAAATTGTAAGTAAGTAGCAAATTCTTTCTTGAATTCGCCTCATGGATCAATAAAAAAGACATTTCATTCAAGAAATTATGACAAAATTCTAAGTAAGCAACAAACTCTTTCTTGAAGTTACCTCATGGAGACACAATGCAGAAATTTCTTTTAAGAAATTATCAAAAATTGTAAGTAAGCAGCAAATTCTTTCTTGAATTTGCCTCCTGGGTAAATAAAAAAGACATTTCATTCAAGAAATTATGACAAAGTTCTAAGTAAGTAACAAACTCTTTCTTGAAGTTACCTCATGGATACACAATGCAGAAATTTCATTTAAGAAATTATGAAAAAATTGTAAGCAAGTAACAAACTCACTCATGAAGTCACCTCGTGCATACACAATGCAAAAATTTCATTAAAGAAATTATGAAAAAATTGTAAGTAAGTAGCAAATTCTTTCTTGAATTCACCTGCTGGATAAGCAAAAAAGACATTTCGTTCAATAAATTATGACAAAATTCCAAGTAAGTAACAAACTCTTTATCTTTTTCATGACTTAGATACACGATGTAGAAATTTAATTCAAGAAATTATGAAAAAATTCTCAGTAAGTAACGATTTCTTTCTTGAAGTCAACTCTTGGATACACAATGCGGAAATTTTATTTAAGCAATTATGAAAAAATTGTAAGCAAGTAACAAACTCTTTCCTGAAGGCACCTCTTGGAAACACAATGCAGAAACTTCATTTAAGAAACTATGAAAAAATTGTAAGTAAGTAACAAATTCTCTCTTGAAGTCACCTCTTGGATACACAATACAGAAATTTCATTAAACAAATTATAAAAAAATTGTAAGTAAGTAGCAAATTCTTTCTTGAATTCACCTGCTAGATAAACAAAAAGACATTTCGTTCAAGAAATTATGACAAAATTCTAAGTAAGTAACAAAGTGTTTATTGTTTTTACGACTTAGATATACGATGTAGAAATTTAATTCAAGAAATTATGAAAAAATTCTCAGTAAGTAACAATTTCTTTTTTGAAGTCAACTCTTGGATACACAATACGGAAATTTCATTCAAGAAATTATGAAAATATTTGTAAGTAAGTAACAAACTGTTTATTGATTTCATCTCTTGGATATACAGTACAGATACTTCATTCAAGAAATTATGAAAAAATCGCAAGTAAGTAACTTTTTTTTGTCTAGAGTCTCTAACCATCACATAGTTTATGTTTAGAGTATAAAATGTTTATTTATACATATAATACAGTGAATGTACATATGGCGAGGACAGATACAGAATTCGAACTGAATCAAATAATCTAAATTGGTAACTTATATTCAGCAAAATATGCAGATACACATCCGAACATTTGACAGAACTGCTTTAGTTTTAATCTGTCAACTTCTAGGACTTACAGCAAATATTCAGAATTAATATAGTTATCAAGGAAATGGGATTTGACTGGGAAATGGACCTTTTGACACGTACTTAGAATTTTAATTACTGGTTTCAACCCAGAAAAACCCACTTCCAAAGTTTACAGGTTTTCCCCGGGTTTTCCAAAATCTTTTTTTTTCCAAAAAAACGATTTTCTATCCTCAAACAAAGGTACAACTAACAAGAACATAAAATAAAATACTGACACTAAAGCTGAACCAAATAGACACAAGATATTTTTCCCAATTGGCACTTTCATTTCACTTTATATTGTCATGCTAAGTTCGCATAAAATTCGCATTGCTACACCTAATAGAAAAATTTGCACATCGTCAGAATATCTTTTAAAAGAACGCATTATGTAGGCCTACTGAAAACGAAAATTTTCATATTTTAGTTGGCGTTGACCATTTTTCAAAATTTGTATCCTGAAAGCTGTGCCGAGGATAACAGCAGAAGCTATGTGTAATTTTCTTTGCGAGTCAGTGATAGCAAACTTTGGTCTTTTTGAAATTTTGAACACTGATTCCCACCAATCTTTCTGTTCAAATCTCATTTCACAGATGTGTGAAAAATAGAAAATTAAACATCATTTTTCGTCAAGTTATAATCCTCAATCGAATGGGTTATGTGAGAATCGTGTGAAGGCAATAAAATCCGTATTTAAAGCTTATTGTCAGGATCATCCCAATTCTTGGGACACTTATTTGCCTTTCGTTCAGAATGTATTAAATTCTACTATTTCTTCCACAACTAAATATTCACCACATCACGTAATTTTTGGTAGGCAGCCTCTTTCATTTTTGGATATTCAACTATCATTGCCTTCAATTGACTATTTTGACAGTTATGAGGATTATATGGTTAATTTAGTTAGGAATTTATTCACGATTTACAGGATTTGTGGTGAACAAATAGGAAAACAGAGAAAATCTCAAAGAGTACAATATATTAAAAATGCTGTAGAATTACCAGTTTTTCGAGAAGGGGACTTAGTTTATGTCCAAGATAAAGCTCAGAATCCAAGGGAGATCAAGGGTTTAAATTTTAAATTTCGTGGACCATATATAATTTTAAAAGATTCCCTATTCTTGGTACAAGAAATTTCAGGGACTTCTGTAAGAAGAATAGTAAACGGTCGTCTGATAAAGCCTATAAATGATTTAGAAACTTTCTTACGTTTGAATTCTATTTTTCAGGAGAAAATTGATATGATTAATAAATTTAATATTTGAAATAGTAAAGTAAAATCTAATGATGAAGAGAAAAGCAGTAATGATTATAGCTTACGTCAACGTCTGGGTGAGAAAATTTTGGTTGTTCAAAATTGTCTTGAGCAACCAGTAATAACAAATAAATCAATATCGGAGGAATCAAGAATCGTAGAATTGGAGTTAGAGAATCGTGGGCATAGGAGAATCGATTCAACATCATCTGTATACCAGCTTCCAGTGGAGATCCCAGTAGTAACTTCAGAAATAATGGAGGATAGCTCCGTTTCTAGCAAACAACATGAGGTTCAAATGGAGCCAAGTCTAGTTAGTGTAGAAGTAGATAAAGGGGAAATAGAGACTAAAGTAGACTCTAGTGGAGAATCAAGTAGTCTTAGGAGAAGCAATAGGAAAACAAGAAATAAACCTCCAGGTTATTATAGAGAGTATTGAGACAATTATAGAGATAAGTAGAGTAAGATGATTATAGAGATTAGTGTGTTATTGCAGTATAAACGGTGCTGGGACTTGATGTCAAGTCAAAATCAAAATGCTATCCCCGCAAAATAACGTTAAACAGCTTAGTGTTCCTTGAAAAAAAAATTGAAGGTATGAGTAAAGGGGTACAAGGACAACAACAGAAATTTCGAAATTATTCAGATATACCTCAAATTATTGGAAAACTGAGTCATAGATTCGCCGTGGCATTCAATAAGATTCAAAGAATCTAATTAAAGGGGAGCACACACAAAAGCCAAATTAGGCCAGTAGCCTATGAGAAATCGCAAAATACCCAAAACAATGAGCAAGTCGTAATGGGGTGCCCTATGTATCTCAAAATATTTCTATGATTTCTAAGGGAATTTGGTGTAAATGTCTTCCGTTTCCACTTTAAATAAAAAAAACTAATTAGTTTTTTGGCGTCCCTGCTTTCAATAAAAAAATGAGGCATTATTATTTTAACATGATAGCCCCCTATCCCCCCTCTATAGGCAATAATTTATATTTTATTTATGAGCCATATTTTTGGGGTATCTTCCGGTTCAATCTTTAATTCCCCAACCTTGTAAATAGCTTAGTCTATTGCTAAATTTTGTCTCAATACAAGTGTTTTTTTTTTGAGGGGGGGTAAAGAATTTCAGAAAGAAGATTATTTTTTCTATAAGGCGTTCAACAGTTGAGTATTAAACATTAAGAAAATCTTATTGAAAACAGCGAAAGAAAAAAATTCTGCAAACTTACAATTCAGCTGTAGAAACAATCTGTCGGCTGTCAATTTCAAAATCCAACTGAAGGCTGAAGCTATATAGTAGTGAATGTGCTCTATAATTCTATTCGACTTGAAAATAAAATTCTTGACTACGAATGATTTAAGAAATAGCGATTGGGAAACTGCATACTTTTTTTTGTCAACATTGACGATGCTTTTTTTGTCAACATATGAAGAACTGTGTATATTGCAATATTTGCAATTGCATATTGCATCTGTCTGGTTTTGATGCAAAATAACAAAAGAGACGAAAATTAACGAATAAGAGAGTAGTGAAGAATTATGGTGTGCAAAGTAATATTTGGCAGGGAAAGTCACTGGTGATAAATCGCTAGGGGTGGCCCTGTTATTGCGTGATTTTCGAGGATTCGGGGAACCAAATTTTTTTTTCGGGGTGACGCATAGATTTTCGGGGAAATACACAAAAATTCGAGGATAGTGCAAGCCCTGCTTGATTTCTGATCAGGAAAATCGGAATAATAAACCACGCGAGAAGGAAAAGCTCCGACTTTGCGGTTGATGCAATAAAGAATTGCCGAAAATTAATTTAAAGTCGACCGAACGCCACTGCCTTTGCCGGCGGTGGCGTACCTGTGGCGTGCCGGCGGCGTTGCGACACTTCAGCGGCGGTCGACCAGGCCTCCGGCCGGCGGCCTTCGGTCGATCCGCCGGCGCGGCACCGGGGTCTATTTACAGGGGCAGATCCAGGATTTTTTTAGGGGGGGGGCAAAATAGGTTGTTCCGATAAAAAAAAATCTGGGGGGCACAAAATAGTTTGACCCGATAAAATTGCATTAGGAGCAAGTTTAATTAATGCAAACTTGAGTTAATTAAGTTTTTTACACTACTTTAGACTACGCTAGGGGTCGCGCACCCCCTCGCCCAAGGCTTTCGCTTTAGAAAAATAGTTTGTACCCGTCACACTGGGCATGTGGCCCCTGCTACATTTGATTTTTAAATTGTCTGACCCCCAAAATTTCTTTCTTTTGCATATGTTACTGTGAATGTCCGAAATCTGGTTAATGTCAACATTCGCTGATGAATATCTGAAATTCCTTTTTCTTTGTTTGGTTTCAATTCGCTTTGCGAATCAGATTTTCAGTCTCATGCAAGCTTTAATGGTAAAAGTAAAGGTCATGTTAAATTAGGTTATAAATCTCAGAAATGGGCTAAAAACTTAACCCAACCTGTAACCATCAAATCTTGCATAAAACTGAGAAAGTTGACTGGCAACGCTGACTAAATCCAAGGATAAAAAAAAGGTATTTCGCAAATTAACCGGTGAATGTCGACATTCACCAAATTTGGACATTCACGGTAACACATACATGGTAAATTCGTTCATCGCGTAGAGATAACTTATCTCCTTCGAACACTTGATAAAGATAATGTAAAGACGATTTGTTTCAGCGTTCTTTTAATATAACGGAATGAGGTTTTGCCTCTAGGGCTTTGGCTTATTTATTTTGTTTGCTTTCAGATCTTTCCTTTTAAAAATGTAAGTTTCTTTTAAAAAATTGGTATTTTTCTTCAAATAGTATTTTTGTCAACATCTTACGGGATATCAATCTCCGGGTTTAGGTGAATGCTGCAAAACAAATTGAGAAAACACCCTCTTCCAAGAAAATTCCCTCGGAACAAGCCCTTTTATGATACTTATGATACTCCATTTTTCTGACTTTTTAAATATTCTTTTAAAGTGATAAGCACACATTAAGGTCACAAATTCAGTTTTTGTTGCATTTTATTGATTGTTCGTATGTCCATGAGTTTACAACAAAAAGATATAATATGAATATTCCAAAGTTAGGTTTTCAGTAAATGATCATAATTTGACATTCTTCATCATAGCTAAATATTATCGACAGGCGCTTACACGGGAAGGGAGGGGACTCCAGGCTTGTTGTCTTCCTGAAATTTAGAAGTTTCTACGATTCTCCAATAGTTCCTAATATATTTTGTATAATTAATTCACAAAAATTGTACTTCTTTTAAAGATTTTTCTTCCCCAAAATTGGTTAAATTTTTCTGTGGTGCCTGAGTCCTGCGAAACTAGGATTCAAAACATAATACATAAAGCTTCTTAATCACAAAGCAGATGATTGAGAGAGCATCAATAGCCCTTAATTGACCCTCGATATCCTGGCTGAACTTTGCTGAAGTAATGATTATGGAACTGTTTCAATTTTTTTTAATTCAAGTTTTAAAGATCGCATTTTATTATAACCGTTATTTTATTTATATAACCTATATGGTTTGCTGAGTACGGCTCTTGGATATAAAGCCGAAATATTAATTTAAGGTTTTAACAAACTCCACTGTTATAGATAACTTCCCCGTTGCTTTACTTGTTGCTGTTTTTATGATATAGAACACAGCAATCCTGCAAAAACTGCTATTCTGTACATCATAAATAACTCTTTGAGATGCAAAACGGTTGGATACAACAAATACATATTTGAAAAAGAATCTTACCACACGGCCCGTGATATTTTATCTCTATTTCCTTTTTCCGGAGACAAGATTCCCTTTTCAAGTGGCACACTGATTCATAATCAATGGCATCGGTGCCGCAGATTGTACCATTTTTGAAGACGTCTTCACAATTCATAGTACATGTGCAGCTATAAGAACCATCACCGGCTATACAAGTTCCATAAAAGGGGCAGGCAACATCATTGCAAGGATCTAGAAGAAAAATATTGTTAACTTTCCACTGATGTTGTTTCTGAAGTCATACTAGATGATAATACTGATGCGAAATGCTATGAGAAAAATGTTGGTTACCGTGCTCTAAACGCCACTTCTATTGACAGAGATGAAACTGCAGCTAATGACTAGTTTCTAGCTGATTAATGACTAGTCATATATCCATAGGCGTATGGAAGGGGGGCAGAGGGGGGCAGCGGCCCCCTAAAACTTTGCCCCCAAATTTGCACTAGATATGGCTGAAAAAGCAGTTAAAATTAGACAGATGGCTAGAAAAGCAGTTGATAATAGGTAGGTGGTTGGAAAAGCTGGAAATAAACAGCTGGAATTACGAGATAAAAGACAAACAAGAAGCTAATGTCTTAGAAAGATTTAACTCTCATCCAAGAAGATTGATTAATGCTGAAGCTTTTTGATGATTTATGATTTTTGGTTACTACTTATTAATAAAGATTTCATAGGTATGATATAACTTGTTGGCAATGTAAGGTTTTGTGAACTGCCAATGTAACTTCAGCCCCCCACCCTTCACCCCAGAATCGGCTCCCCCCCCCCCTAGAGAAGGAGCTACGTACGCCCATGCATGTATCCCCCTAAGATGAGATTGGTTGGAATCCTTCAACCCCGTCAGATATATATATATATATATATATATATATATATATATATATATATATATATATATATATATATATATATATATATATATATATATATATATATATATTGGTGTTTCACAAGGAAAAAATTGGTGTTTCAGTTTAATCAAGCAACGGTCCTTCTGATCTGAATTAAATAGAAAATTCTGATGTGTAACCCAACCTAACCTAGGTACCTTACCCCCCCCCCCTCCCCTAAACACCAAAAAAACAATCGTTTAAATATATTAAACTCAATGAGAAACCACGCTTTGCCATCAATTAATCTAGCAAATAACCGTTTGTTTGGTTTCCCTGTACAGTCTATAGCACTGGTTTAGTTATAATGCATAAGTACCACTTTTTTATTTAATTTTTTTTCATGAAAATTGAATACCATTCCTAGGGTTAATCCAAAGAGTGGGGGACTGCAACCCAACTTCAAACCTAATCCCTTTTACCAAAGTTGGAATTTTTCAGAACAATGATTCGCGAAAAAAAACCCTTATTTATTGTATGTGATCATCAAAACAAAGTATAACTCACCAAAAATGCAATATATAGTCTCCACAGTAAAATGGGAGCTTTTGTCCCTGTCTTGGCGTCAGGCGGCTTGGTGCTGTAGTGGGTTTTTAGTAGCAGTAGTTCAAGCTATTGAAAAAATGCGATGATATAACCGTTCGTAACTTATGCGATTCTTCAAACTGAATCGCCTCCTCAGAACCAAGCATGCTTGATAGTGGAAGAAATGTTATCTTCCATTCCTTGATAATGGAAGAATACAAAAAGCTAACAAACATCATCATTCATGATGATTGAGTAATTATTTGACCATTTCTTTCGAACACCAAAGATCCTGCAAAATTAACATGCAAGAGAGCATAACTGGAGGAGCGTTTCTCCATGTTTTTTTTTCGTTTTAAGAAAATCGATTGCTTATGTATTATCTGGGCTCCATCCCCTGAAGTCATAAGCCTTCTTTGTCTTTTGGTTTAATTTGAACCTTAAATTTAACTTGAGTCCTAAGTATAGCATTCTGTCAATTTTACATTTTCCATGGTACCATCTAAAGGAAGGGGTCATAAGGCCTAATGGCAAATCATAACAATCAAATTGCAGGCACAAGTAATTGTCGTTCAATACATTTGCAATTATCGAGGCTTGTCATTGGTAAAGACGTGACCAGATGATCAATCAGATACTTATATTTAATTCCGGAACAACCTAGGATGACGGATAATTTGTCAAAGTAATAATGTCTGGATCAGCCATAGGATACTATAGTTGCCAATTATGATCGATATCGTGAAAACAAACCAAAATAGAAATGAAGACGGAAAAAACCATTGTGGGCAAACGCTCGTTACTAATGGTAATGGACAATTTTGGGCGATCGCTTGGGATCTCTTTCTTTTCCTATCCAGGGGAAGAACGTCAGAAAAATAAAGAAAGAGAAAAATAGAGTGTGTGTGAGAGAGATATTTGCCTTTGCGTTAGTTTGACTGAGGTTCGGGTTAAACGTAGGTTTGGGGGTACTGTTCTATTAGCTGCAATCCCGCAGCGAAGATGATAAAAGAAACTAGACAAACAGGTTATTTCAACAGATATTTCCTATGACGAGGATTGCAAACAGTTATTTATCACTGCGTTTACAATATTTAAAATTTTGTTTTTTGGCTTTTAGGGGGAAAATAGGGACCTAGGTTAGGTTAGGTTACGTACTTAAAATATGTTATGCTTTACCCCCGCCTCCTTAAATGTGCAAATAAATAGCCGAAATTTGTTTCTAAACTATTATATTTTGATCATGTTTTGTTTTATTTCATTAGCATTAACCAAACTTGACTTCTCGCGTGGGTTGCAGCTAATAGAACAGTACCAGTTTGGGTTACATGGACTTGAACTGTAGGAGGGTTGAGTTGAATGGAGGTTGAATTGAATATGGGATGAGTTGCATTGGTTTATTAGAATTGAGTTAAAAGGGGGTTGAACTGCAAGAGGGCTGAGTTAAACGCGGTTAAACAAGGAGTTAAATGAGGGTTGAATTGCATTGTGGGGTTGAGATGAGTGGGGTTGAGTTTAAACGGATATTGAACCAAATGGGCGTTGAGATTCATGCGGGTTGGTTTTAGTAGGGTAGAGTTGCTAGGGGGTTGAGTTAAACGGGGACTGAACTAAATGGAAGTTGAGATGCGCAAGGGTTGGGTCAAAAGGGGCTGAGTTGAATGGGGTTGAGCTGCGTTGGAACCATTTCTTAGTAGTTAGCCTGCCTGTATAGGAATTCCCTTCACCACAGAATTTTAGAATAAGTAGGGTTAGGCTAATTGCAAGTAGCAATAGTGAATTGGCGACACTCATTAACTCGTTGTAAAAAGAAAATGACACTTAAGGAATAAGTGACACAGTTTTCTTATTATATTTTTAAGACTAAAAATTCTGCAATCACGGGGCAAAAAGCTGTAATTCAAGAGAAAGTCGCCAAACTTAAGGACAGAGGTCAATCGTCTCTAAATTATGAAAAATTATATATAAATTGCAATTTCTGTTTTTTCCTGGCAAAACGCCCTTTTCGTAGTTAGATGCTGTCTCGCCCATTGATAAAATAAACTTATTAAAACCTCCTCCACGCTAAAATCTAAAGAGGGTCTTTTTAAGCCAACTTGAACAAATTATTTTGCAATCTTAGTAATCATAATGTCTCAGTAAATCAGTGCACAAAATTAAGTCTTTTTAGAAAATAAATGTATAATTGTACTTACCAATATCTTGTTGTTTTTCAGACATTGATGCAATATAGCTTGAATATGACGAAGAAGAGACTGGTAAAACTGCTCCTGCAAAAGTAGAGTAATTTTACACACAAACCAGAATTTAGTTCCAAGCACTTTTATAGAAACTGATAATTAAAGTTTGCGTAGATCAGCTAGCCTCAATAATGACTCCTTCTTCAAAGTTGACAATACTGTCCCTTGCATAAGGTAAGAAGCTTTGTAGTAGAAGTACAGCTAAAAAAACTGAATCTTTTGATGCCAAATAGAGGCATTTATTAAAAAATAATAACAAGGGGTTGCATTTTTAAGTGTTTAAAGGAGGGGTCAATTTATTTTGTTTTTACCATTTTTTCAATAAAATACCAAAAAAGTCATTTTTATTAAAATATTCCAAATACACTCTTTTTTTAAATCTAGAGGAGCACAAGCCCCCCCCCCCTTCAACAAATTGACGCTACTGATACCAAATCTACTTCTCATTGAGAACTTTCAGGCAGATTATTGTTGATACTTTGTGCTGAATTCAGCCAGTGGAAATGGCCCTATTGCCCTTGTTTCCCTTCGCTTAGAATCAAAGGAGGTAAATGGCTCAAGAGAGAAAGAGAAGAAGGACACACGCTAAACGAGATGCATGTTCACCATTCATGATGTGTTTGTTACCGAGCATTTTATTACCGCTTTTTTTTATTACCACTTTTGAAATCTACTTTACAGTGCTTGGTTTTTGAAAATTTTTTTTGCCAAATCCTTCAGTCCCACAGAAGCTTTTTAGAGATTCAACCCGGGATATGGTTACTTAAAGAGAAGACACTGGCACTAGGATCGAAGAGTATACTTGAAAGCGCCATCTTTCGTTTAGAGACTTTGTATGATCAAAAATTCCCGTATAATTTTGTTTTCCATTTCTTTTTCAGGAAGTCAAATTCCGCGTCCAGTAGGCCTGTCAGTTTAGAGTCAACTAGCCTGCTTAACCTTCCTACCAAGTTTTTTCCTAGACCTATTTTTCTAACCTAGACCTACTTTATGCATGCTGGATTTTGACTTAAAATGATTTTGGAAAATAAAAATAGTGATTAATTATCACGTACGGAGAAGTAGAGAATCACTACACTTATACCAATCGAGGTATTTTCGAAATCTAGTTAGAGGGGGGGACCTCCTCCTCCTCTTTGCCCATGACTGATGCCACTCAATAGCCCTGGTAGTTTTCAGTTACTATCTGACCATGATAAGTAACCAAAGATCCCTCTCTTAAAGGTTTACCACTCTCTTGGGCTCAACAAGAAACAGAGAACTACGATGAAACCATGACAAGTACGATTTAAAGAAAGAAAAGCGACATAGTATATAACGTGTACAGGTTCCTAACGATTTTACCACTCCTCCCTTAATTTTGTGCCCCTTCCAAATTCCTACGTACCTGCCTTCTCCAAATTACTATTAACAAAATATCTTAATCAATTCCCATACGCTTTCAAACTCCCATCCTGGGTAAGGTCATAAACAACAAATATTCAGTCTTTTTACAAACTAGAGGCCCTTAGAATTAATTATATATCGCAAGTAACGCCTAAACATTGTACGTATGCCATGCCATATTTGTAATCGTACTTCTCATGGTGTCATCGTAATTGATCGTAGTTTATTCTTGTTCCGCTCGGAGACAGCGGTAGAAAGCAGCTTAAATTGGTAAAGTCAGTAGAAAACACAAGAATAAACAAACGGAAAACTCGTTTAAATATCCAGTTTCATGGGTGATTTGGGGCCGAAGCAGACGTGTATATGACTAGGGGAAGCCGTCATAACATCGAACCGTCAGGAGCATGAACGCCAGGAGCAGTAAATAATCCGTCATAACATCGACAAAAAAAAACGTCAGAACCTCGACCCGTCATAACATCGATAATTTTATAACTTTAGTTTTTGGGGGTTTAGGGGGGGGGGAGGTACCTAGGTTTGGTTACGTATTTAATATATGCTATGCTTTACCCCCCCCCCCCGGATGTGCAAATATATAGCCAAAATTTGTTTATAAACTATTATATAATTATTACTATTACATAGACTTATAATTTTTTTTAGATGCTATGACGGTTCGAGGTTCTGACGGCTCGAGGTTCTGACGGTTCGATGTTATGACGTTTCTTGCTTGTGACGGTTCGCCGAAATGGTAGCATCCCTATGACGAGCACGTCTCTCCTTTCTGTTGGTACGAATTCTCTATCGGAGATTATATTTACTGTTTCTAAATATTAGCTGAAGACATAATGAGCTTCTGAATAGTGGCATCAATTGAGGGATATACTCCCCCCCCCCCAAATTTTAAAAATATATCTTTATGAGGATATTTCCATTGAAAATATGTTTCTAAGCATTTTCAATGATAGTTGAAAAAACGACAAATCCCCCCCCCCTAGCTACTGAAAAATACCCTTTGAACTCATCGCCCCTATATTTTTGTGGGTTGACACGACTGCTACTGAGACGATAATCCTCATGCAGCGAAAGCTCTTTCGGGTTGAAAACAAGAGCAACGTTTTAGAGAGGAGCCGATTTTAGGAAAACGCCGAAAACAGAGGGATAAATTTAGAGCATAAAGAAAAGTTCTGGAGGGTGAATAGTAAAAACGTTGATACTTCTTAGGGGTACGGACTCAAAGCCACCCCGTCTCTTGCGTACACAGCCTACTTGTTCTTATTCAATTGTTGACTGACCAGTTCTATACTACCTTCAGGGTTACCACCCTGACCTGGAAGGATTTACTAAATCGGAGAGGAAAAATTTACTAGATCGCATCTGTTTTTACTAAATGCTAAAAAAAAATTTTTAAAGGACGATTTTTACTATAGCAGGATAATCAATACGATTTTACCAATCTTTTTTCCTTTTTTCTTCTTTTTTTTCCTCTTTTCCTTTTTTTTTGTTTTCATAGTATGATTGAAAATTCCGGAAACCCTACAAGTTCAATAATTCTTTATATATATATATATATATATATATATATATATATATATATATATATATATATATATATATATATATATATATATATATATATATATATATATATATATATATATATATATATATATATATATATATATATATATATATATATATATATATATATATATATATATATATATATATATATATATATATATATAAAAATATATATATATATATATATATATATATATATATATATATATATATATATATATATATATATATATATATATATATATATATATATATAATGTTACATTTCTACTTACTTTTAATTTCTCTCAGCAGGCTCCTTTTTACTCAATAAGAATTTTCCAACTGAGGAGATTCACCTGATCACCTTGGGTGGTTGGCTTTTGTTTTGATTCCAATAGATTCCCAATCATCACAAACCCAAGTGTCATTATTGCTTCATTTTTAGTTGGTGAGATTTGATACACAGAAAGCTGATTTTGTCGACCTTTAAACGCCGGAAGTGAAGTGTTTGTTTATGAAAATAGGTGACTGCTTGTCTGTCTCTGAGACAATCCTCTAAATTTACTAGATTATTTTTTTTTACTAGATCTAGTAAAATCCTTGTAAACTTTGGAAATAGGTTTTTCTTGGTTAAAACCAATAATTAAAATTCTAAGTATATGTCATAAGGTTCATTTCCTAGTTAAAATCCCATTTCCTTGATAACTAAATTAATTCTGAATATTTGCTGTAATTCCTGGAAGATGACTGATTAAGGTGGAACAGTTCTGTCAAATGCCCGGATGTGTATCTGCATATTGTGCTGAATATAAGTTACCAATTTAGATTATTTGAGTCAGTTCGAATTCTGTATCTGTCCTCGCCATATGTACATTCACGGTATTATATTTATAAATAAACATTTTATGCTCTAAACATAAACTATGTGATGGTTAGAGACTCTAGACATCCTCCACCGGTAGAACCCAGATAATAGGCCAACGCCACCATAAGACCCCAAAGAGAAGAAGTCTAACTTTACAGAGAAGTAGACAATTCACAGAGAAGTAAACACAGAAAGTTTACATCCTACTGACGGTGGCAGCCCTGACTACCTTAGTTAAATAGTTTTAATGCTAGTGGTTTATTTCTCTGACGCATTTTTGTGAGCATGTAAAACTATTCCTTATTGGTGGAGAGAGAAACAGCCTCAACTTAAAAAAAAAATTCTTTTTGAAACCCTGTTAAGCTGGGAACTTGTATTAAATAAATTTGTTTTGTATGATAAACGTATATTATGCGAAACCTGATTGGTTCATTGGCATGAAATTTTAAGCCAATAAAAAGACGAAAAGTTTTGAGTCGGAACCGTTTTTACAATTAAACCCTATTTCCCTGTGGTGTCATATTAATCACGATCAATAACATCTCCTGTTCCAGTGCTGCTTTTTTTTAGAGTAAGTTGACACTGAAAATGGCAAGGGTGGTAAAAAAAAAATAGCCCAAAACAACATTCCCATACTGAAAAACTTCTTAAAATTAGCATTAGAACTATAAGCAGCCAGGGTCCTATCCAGGAGGGTTTAGGGGTATTCAACTCCCCCCCCCCCTCCCCAAAAAAATATTTGTCCGACTATACAGTTTGATTCGTTTTCATTTGTTTTAACAACAATTGAAACAAAATACAAGAAATAGAATAACCATATAGAAAATACGAGAATTATCAGTAAATCACAAAACTATTGATGTTGCAAGGGGATTGGAGAAGTTCTGTGTGCATGACTGTTGGAGACATTTTGAATTATGAGTAGTTACGTGTACTGTCAAATATAACTTATAATTTAAACGGAATACTGAAATGATGTTTTCAATTTGTATATATTCAATTTATATGTTTAAATATGTATTGTATATCTTGCCTCTTTTCTTTCTTGGTATTATTTTGTGCTCGGTCTTTTTGCTTGTTTTTCGTAACGGGCCAGAAAATATAAAATAGCTAATTGCTAATCAACACTGAAATTTCCCAAAAAAAGAGAAACGCCAATTCCGAGTGATATAAAAAAAATAACAAGAGTCAGGCCTCTTGCAGTGATAAAAAATCTTTGCTTTTCGCCTGACAGCCTGATAAGCAAGATTCCTGACGCTCAGTCTGCGATATGTCAAAACCGAATTAATTCCTTCAGGAGATCAACAGATCCAATCTAAAAAGACAGCCCCACGCTGCTAAGCATGAAGTTGTCTTTAGAAATTTTGAAATCTTTTCTCGACTTTTATGGTATTCAATACTGAAACAAGTCAGTATAAAAAATTTGATTAAACATAAATACTATGGAAATGATACAATATGGATATAGGGCCAATCAATGAGACAAGGCAATGAAGCGTGAATCTACTTTTGACTAGGGCAAATTCTCTCGAGAGGATTTAAGTAGATGGCAAGGGTGTATCCAGAGGGGGGAGGGGTAAGGGGTTTGAACATCCCCCCCCCCCAAAAAAAAATGGTTGTCTGACTTGTAAAAACGTTACAAAAATCCGAAAAAAAACAAATTTTGTATGCGTTTTTTGAGGTTTTTTTGTTCAAAACCTCCCCCGAAATTTTTTTTTCAGTAAAACCTCCGAAAAAAATCCTGGATACGGCCCTGTAAATGGTACTTGTTAAATATCCCGACTCCACTCAAGAAGTGAAGTTAGGATAATCCTAATGAAATATACCAATATATGATGAAAATATAATACTTTACAAACTGTTTTTGGATACTACAATTAAGAGGTAAGAACGTATTATGTTAAATACCTAACCTAATCACCTCTAAATATAAATATTTAATTAAAATATACCTACATCGTATATTTCTCAATGACACTAAGCTAATTAGAACCTGCAGACAGACAAACCGGTTTCTCTCAGATCGAAATTCCTAAGTGAGATAGGGATATTTAACCAGTACCAAGTATATAAAACGAAGTATCTTCAAAAAACTGTTGGTTTTATTTGCTGCCGGCATGTAGGCCTAAGTAAAATTTTTTTAAGGGGGAGGTAAAGCCATAGATCCCCCTTGAATACGGCCTTAGGGGAGGTAATTCGAAAAATTAAAATTATGATTTTATGTGGTTTAATAAAAGTTCAGCCCTCCCCAAAAATGCCACCTCAAAAACATCAAAATTTGTGTATATTCATTTTTGTTACGTTTTTATGAGTCGGATAAATATTTCGGAGGGACGGGTGGTGGTTCAAACCCCTACACCCCCCTTGAATACGGCCTTAGGGGAGGTAATTCGAAAAATTAAAATTTTGATTTTATTTGGTTTAATAAAATTTTTGCCCTCCCCCAAAATGCCACCCCAATAGCATCAAAATGTGCTGATATTCATTTTTGTTACATTTTTATGAGTCGAATAAACATTTCGGCGGGGGGGGGGGGGTGGTTCAAACCCCTAGATCCCCCTTTAATACGGCTCTAGGGGCGGTAATTCAAAAATTAAAATCTATGATTTTATGTGGTTTAATAAAAATTTAGCCCTCGCCAAAATTGCGCGCAACCAATGTGTATAGGCCTGTTTTCTCAAGAAAAGCTTTCCGTGTTAAGTAAACACTCGCAAAATCTTTGAGTTATAAATTCGTAGCATCCGAACTTTGAATCGATTTGACATCTTGTCTTGACAGAAGTTATAATGATGCTACAGTAAATAGTTATTAAAACAAAGTGTTGATATAAATTTTGTTTTCCTTCAAAAATGGTTTTTAGGAAAAAATAATTTTTCCCCAAAAATGCGCACAACCAATATGTATATGCCTGTTACCTCAGGAAAAGCTTTTCTTCTTACGAAAACACTCGCAGAATCTTTGAGTTATGGATTCGTAGCGTCTGGACTTTGAATGAATTTGACATTTTGTCTTGTCAGAATTTATAATCATGCTACATTAAATAGCTATTAAAACTAGGTGTTGATATAAATTTTGTTTTCCTTCAAAAAAGTTTTTAAGAGAAAATACATTTTTTTTTGGGGGGGGGGGAGATCTTGAATTTAACAGATTTTTCAGATATCAAGCGCATCACATATAAAATATTTGAACTTGAATATTTGCTTGAAAAGACTGTTTACTTTAGAGACGTATGATCCAACAAAAGCAAAAAAACTGTATAAATTTATACATTCTAAGAGGCTTTGCGATCTTTACTTTGAAGGATCCTAGTAGAATTTCTCTTTGTCTGTCTTATTCATATTGCAGTTCTTTGGGCAGATTATTTTACAAGGTACTTACGTATCATACCGACCATAGTTTGTTCTTGATATGCTGCAAAACCGGTTTCTCTGTGTGCACTCGGAGATATTCAGCTTTTCCCGGGTGACATAAACTACTTTGCTGGTATATTTTAATTAAATGTTTAATATACAGAGTTGGTTAGGTTAGGTATTTAATCATCCTCGGCGTCCCTGGGGCTGTATGGGCTGGTATAGGAGGTTTGGGGGGAGGAAGTTTACTTTAAAGCGGGGATGAGTAGTGAGGATTTAAGATGGGTAATTTCAGTTCGTGGTAATTTTTTGGGTATTGGAGAAAGGAGGAAATATATTGGGAATTATAGGATTAAAAATTGTCCTTACCAGTGTCCTATGTGTGGAGAGGAGGAAGATATTATCCATTTTATGGGTACATGCCAGGAGTTAAGAAATTTGAGGAGGGAAGTGTTTTCAACAGATTTTGGAGGGGTGGATTGGCTTGAAAAAATTTTAAAAAGTAGAAATTTCGATGATTTTAGAAGGTTGGGTAAATTTGCAAGAGTGGGTATGGCACATAGAGAAACTTTTTTGATGAATTGTGAGTAATTTATTGTGTGTTTTTTTTTGTATTTATTTTTGTTTTGTTATTTTGCCATGGCCCGAAAAGGCTTTTGTTGCAATAAATATCTATCTATCTATCTATATAGTGCGTTCCATAATTCTCTGTTGTAGTTTCCGTAATTTTGTTACTCAAGTAGGCCTATTATGTTTCCATCATGTTTCGGCACATTCCATTATGATTAACCCAACTTCCCTTCTTGAGTGTGGCCGGTATAATACTTAAGTACCTTTTATAATTTTACGTAGTTTATTATATCATTAAGGTAATTTTTTTGGTTTTTTTTTTCACTATTATCGGTAAGAATAGTAACTAATACCGGTGAGGCCCTTCTTCATTATTAATTTAGTTTTAATCCTCGTGTATGGTATTTATCAACATTGAATGTAATTGGTTTTACTAAGCATTTCCACCACCAGAAAAAAAAGATACCCCTGGTTGGCCCACCCCGTCCTTAAATTCACCCCTGTATAAATCCATACAAAAACTGTTATATTACACATTAATTTGTAGACTTGATTCGCTTGAGATGACTTAGTTAAGGCTTCAGTCATTTGGGTAAGCTATTGCTCAATTGCACACTAACTGTTAGAAGGGGGAAAAGGGGAAAAATGAGAAGGAATGTGTCTTTTCATGAGGAGGGGTGCCTAAAACTTAAAAATATATTTTTAAGTCCAAATCTTAGCTCAATATGAGTCAGCACTAAATTACTAGAAAATATTTATCCTGATATTATTTTCTTTTTTATTTTTCTTCACTGCCGTTTCGTATGGAGGTGGTGGTCAGGGAGAAGGATCATTCGATTGGAAATTTAAAGTCTTATTGTCCTATTTAAGAAGCAAAAGCGATTGTTCGGAAACCATAGATCTGATCAAAATTAGAGATAGCCAATTTGTTCAAAACGGTGGCCGGTGTTTACCCCCCCCCCCGGCAATCACCCCCCCCCCGGAAAATACCCCCCGTTGAAAATACCCCCCCCCCCCGCAGAAAATACCCCCCGGAAATACCCCCCGTGGAAAATAAGGCTTTCCGAATTTGAGAATTTTATTTGAGTTTTCTTAATTTCCGTAGGGGGAAGAAATTTTAGTATTTGTGTATTATGTGCCACTCACTCAAGTTTACGCTGAGTAAAATTCGAGAACACACCGTTTTTTTCGTTAATTTCTTCGTTACTTTAGAAATAGATTTTGGTTATAGTTTCACACATTAGGGGGAGGGGTAATATATAGCGGGTCTGCATGCAAAATATGTTTGGTACAATTATTCTGCATATTAGATGGATAGATATAGATAGATAGATAAGTGTATTTTAAAGCCAAATATACGGCCATGAACACAGTAAAATAACATAAATGAAAGGCAAAAATAACACAAACTTTGATCACCGATCATCATAAAACACTTTAATGAAACACTTCATTAACCTAATAATATAACTTAATACTTGGAAAAATGTTCATTGGAAAAAAAGAAAAACTAATAATACATGGAAAAAAACCCACTTAAATTAAACCTCACATTTACTTTATACTGGGATTTTTTTTTTTTTTTTTTTTAGTTAACAAAATTTCAATATAACTTGCGATTCTTATGTAATTTTTTAGTGGCTATACCTAGAAATAATTGTTTTCTGACTTCAAACTGTCCAAATACTTGACCCCCCCCCCTCCTTAGGTGCTAATATCTAGCCCAAATTATATATTTCCCATCTATTCTTTCAATTGGTTTTGTCTTGTCTCGCGCTAAGCTGAAAAAAACAAACGAAGAAACCGGTTAATTCTCGAGTTTTACACAGCGTAAACTTGAATGAGTGGCGCATAATACACAAGTACCAAAATTCCTTCCCCCTACATAAAAAAAAAACTCAAATAAAATTCTCAAATTTGGTAAGGCTTATTTTCCACGGGGGGGGGGGGGGTATTTTCCGTGGGGTTATTTTGCAGTGGGGGGTGTGTTTTGCGGGGAGCGTGTATTTTCCGCGGGAAGGGGGGGGTATTTTCCGGGGGTATTTTCCGTGGAGGGTATTTTCCGGGGGTAATTTCCGTGGGGGTATTATCCGGGGGGGGGGGTTATCGCCGGGGGAGGGGTAAACAACTAGAACCATTTGTGGGCCCTTAATCGGGTGCCTTGCGTCTAAGGAAACTAATGGACTAAATAATTTTTTCGGGCATGCCCCCCCCCCCCTCCCCCCGAACGAAGGGGGGGTCAAAAACTTTTTTTCTGTCGGCTCGAAGCTTATATCCTTGAGTCCTTAGACTAAGGGTACATATTGAAGACGGAAAAAAAATATCTTAGTTCCCTCTAAACGAGGCTCCAAAAAGGGCCAAGAAAGGGCCAACAAACTTGATTCCCTTACAAGGTCGCATGGAAAGTGGGGTGGTAAAAATTTGAAGGGAGCTCATTCGATTGGAAATAAAAATTCTAATGTTCTTTGTAAGTGTCGTCCAGGCAAAGGCTGGACTGCCTTCTGACTGCCATTTTAATTTGGACCTTTCATATTCTAATAACAACCTGGAAATTTGAAAAGATGTTATGTTTGTGTGAGATGGGCTTCGGGGTGAGCAATTTTATTTTGGAGGGCTTAAACGCCCTTCAGTCACGTACAGCTCTCCACAAAGGCACTACAACTTGCGATTTTCATTAGAATAATTCCACGCACGGCTGATTGGGCGGTGGACGGCTAATTGGATCTGATCACCCTTGGAGAAGAAACAAAGCAAACAACTAAAACGTCAAAATTTATTATTTTCAAATAGAGATTTAAAAATTCTGTAGTGGGATTATAGGGCATTCAGAGTTTTATAGTGAAATTTCTATCCAGATTGGAACATTTTTTCAGATAAATTTTACCCATTTTGAACCATTTCACATAGGAATTCTTTTTATTGTAGATATTTTTTTCCAAATCTCCGTTTTCTAAATTTTTGTTTAAAACCTCAATAACGATTTGTCGTCACGGATTTATTTTATATCTTTAATTCTTACTATGAACTGTTTGATTGACCTGCTTCGTTGGAAAATTTTTATACTGTGTAAATCTTATATTTGACAACTTCGGTATTTTTTTTCAGGTTGAAGCAGCCAAATTCATGCTAACAAGGCCACATTTCAACATGGGCATCCTATTAAATTGTCGTATTAATCTTTCTCACCATCATCACGGTCTGCTTGTTATGTATGGAAATTATTCTGCTTAGAATATTTTTCCAGGGCATCAAAACATAAAATGATTAAAAGTGAGTATGATACCATATTTGCCGCTTTGTTGGACAATGGCGAATAAAAAATTGCCGAAAAAGTAGCTTATGTGCAGTGGGGTCCATTTTGTCACCAACATGGCGAAAAATGTACAAGTTTGAGCTCTCATAAAATTTGCTACGATCAAAAGTTATGCCATGAATAAGGCCATATCCATGGCTTTTGGTCGGGGGACTATTTTATGGAGGGTGGAGTTTTACAAAAAGCTAAAAAAAACACGTCAAAATGTGTTTTATGTATTTTTTGTTATGATTGTGCAAGTTGGATAAGCATTTTGGGGAGGGGGTTCAAAACCCCTAACTCCTCCCCCCCCCCTTGGATACGGTCTTGGCGATGAATCTCATAGAAAACAGTGAGTAAATAGTCAAAGCATGGAAAAGGTCTCATTCTTTATGCGGCCACTACAATGGACACTATAAAACATACAAAATCGGTTTTAGGGGGGACGGAGGGGTACTTTTCCCGGGTTCAGAAATCTTAGGGACGTAGAATTTCAAATAAATAATCTAACGGTTATAGTTTTTTTTTTTAACTTCATTTTTATTAAAATAAAGTAGACAGGGCGCAGTTAGAAAAGGATCTTTCCAATGAAGACCCGGAATCCGGAAATATTTGAGAGACAGGGGGGGGGGGGGGCTAATCGAGATATTTTTCCGGGTGCAAGAGAGGCCAGAACTGCCACTGAAAACGTAAATTACAGCATTAATTTCAATCTTGCTCAATTTTTTTCCCCAGCTGGTTTCGTTATACCAATGAAGCATACTTCTAACAATTTTCAGGCATCAGAATATCACACATTAATTAGGGTTTTATTACATAACATCAAAATCATAAATATTCCTGAAGACGATGGAGCCTACTGTTATGGTAGTGTGAACAGTTTCTCAACTATGTAATTATAACACATTATAGTTAAGATACGACTTGTTTCTAGTCGGTAGCTCTTTAGACATGGAGCGTGCTAAACATGAATAAGCAATATAAAGAAAAAAAAAAAAAAAAAAAATATATACGGAATGCCTCCAAGAAGTGAGGTTAGATTACTCCTAATGAAATATACCAAAATATGATGATAATATTATACTTTAGAAAACAGATTATGGAAACTACGACAAAGAATTATGGAAAGCAGGCCGCGCAGAACACTTAACCATTTCTATATATTAAATATTTAATTAAAATATAACTGCATCACAGTTTTTCTCACTCAAAATAAGCAAATCATAACCGATTGCAGAGAGGCAAACCGGTTTTGGTCAGATCTTAGAGAGCAAAATTTTTGATTGCGTTCTGTATAATTAACAGTTACCCAGTTACCGAGTGGAAACTGGCGCTAGTGTAGAAAAGATAATTCCCAATGGTATCTAGCGTTTGGCGATTTTCTCCCTTTTATGGGCTACCCTAAATTGTTGCATGCTTGTCTTTTCAAGTAGTTTAAAATATAGAGGGGGTTAATTAAGCAGAATTATGTTTCCATAAGGCCTATCAGCTCAAAGCCAACTAGACAACATAACCTGCCCAGCAGTGGCGGTTCTAAACCTGGTGGGGAGGGGGGGGATCTGCCTCCCAGTTTTTCTGATATTAAATTCTTTTTATTTTATATTTTATTCTTCTATCAGGGTACCTTGCCCCCCCTCTAGGTAATGAGGTCTAAAATCCCTACTGCTGCCAGGATTTTCCTTAGCTAACCTATGCCTACTTTGTGCTGACTGAATTTTGATATAAATAATTCTTATGAGAGAAAAAGTACACATTGATTATTTAACGAGAAAAAATTCTATCTTTAATCCTATAAGATAAGTTAATGTTAATGTTAATATATAAGTTAATGTTAATGTTAATGTCCTATAAGTTAATGTTATATATTTGAGCATCATTTTACAAGATTTTTGTCTAAAATTTTTGACAATTGACGCCACTAAAACAAACAATCGAATTGAAATAAAAAAAAATCAGACAGATCGTGGTAACGAACTGTAAGTAAGGAGCGACCCGGCTCAATAGTAACCGAAACTCTAAAAACCGGAATTTTGATACACATAGATACATCAATAGAATCAGATTTTTATGCTGATTTCAAATATACAAGTTTTATTAAGTTTAATAAAACTTAAAAACCCATCAAAAGTTACGTGCCTGAGAAAATTGCCTTATATTTGAAAAAAGGGCGAAACATCCCAAAAATTCATAGAACTTTAATGAGAATCACACCATCGGATTCAGTGTATCAGAAAACCCTACTGAGGAATTTTCAAGCTCCTATCTGCAAAAATGTGGAATTTTGTATTTTTTGTCAAAAGAAAGATCACGGATGCGTGTTTATTTTGTTTTTTATTTTATTTTTTTCCCAGGGGTGATCGTATCGATCCAGTGGTACTAGAATATCGTAAGAGGGCTCATTTGAACGGAAATTAAAAGTTCTAGTGCCCCTTTTAAGTGACCAAAAATATTGGAGGGCAACTTGACCTCCTCCCATGCTCATTTTTTCCCGAAGTCACCCAATCGAAATTTTGAGATAGCCATTTTGTTCAGCATAGTCGAAAATCTAATAAATATGTCTTTGAGGATGATTAATCCCCCAGAGTTCCCGCGGGAAGGGCTGGAAGTTATGAACTTTGCCCATTGTTTACATGTGGTATTGGTTAATAGGAATTATACAGACGTTTCAGGAAGGATTTTTTCTGATGGGGGGGGGGGCTGGAGGAGGGTGTTACGGGGGAGGATTCTTCCATGAAGAATGTTTCCTTGGGGGAAGGGGCATTTCTATGAAGAGGGCGTCGGATTTCCCATTATTTAAAAAAACGATCAGAAATTAAATAAAAAAACTAGTTATTTCAACTGAAAGTAAGGAGCAACATTAAAACTAAAAAAAACAGAAATTATTAAGTATATGAGGGGGTTCGCCCCCTAGTCAATACCTTGCCCTTTTCGCTAAAGTTCTTTTTAGTAGTTTCAAAAAAGCTATCTATTCTAATTAACCGGCCTTTGTGATTCAGGGGTGAGTGATTTGAACAAAATTTGAACTTCGGCAGAAAGAGCAAGATATCTACTAGGGGACAAACTCCCTTATATACGTAATAAAACATACGAATATAGAAGTTCGTTGCGAAAGTTACTTCGTAAGTTACGTCAGAACAAAACGTCGAGAAATCTATTTAGCCAAAAAGAAAAATTAATATGAGGATCCCATTATAATTATTCATGTAATGCTATCTAAAATCAAAGCTGTATTAATTAAAGAGCGTTCAGAAATTAAGTAAAAAACGAATTTTTTTAACCTGAAAACAATGAGTCACATTAAAACTGCAAATAAACATAAATTATTCTGTACATTAAAGGGGTTTCCCCTTCTCAGTACCTCTCTCTTAACGGTAAAGTTTGAATCTGTCACACAACTTAATTTTTTAAAACAATAAAAAACTTTAGCGTAAAGAATGAGGTATTGAGGAGGGGACAGCCCCTTCCATATACAGAATAATTCCTGTTTGTTTTAAGTTTTAATGTCGCTCCTTACTTTCAGTTAAAAAAAACTTTTTTTTTATTTAATTACATTGAAGCATAGGACAATAATTGACCCTTTTCTATTTGACCCGAATTTTTCATATTGGCATTAAAGAACCAATAATTGATGAGGAACCAACAAAAAATCAGTCAGTTTTTGTATCTTGCCTTGGGTCAAAAAGGAAAAGAGCATTTGGGAATCAGCTCAAATAACCACTCAAGAAGCTCTTTGAAGCCTAGATCAAGTACGAAAACTTTGCTCGTAAAGTATTTGTCTACACTATGTACACTTGCTCGAAAAGTAATTGTTTGCCCTACTAAGCAGTTACCTACAAATATTTTCAATGAAATGACCTACACAAAAGGAAATATTACCTCTGGATCGATTCAGCCTATTAAAAAAAGCAGTTCCTCCTAGATACAGGCCTACCATTTTCTACATATATGAGCATATGCCTGCTTATTCAGAGGTTAATAAACTACAAATAGATAAACCTATAAACTAAATTAATTATCAAACAGTTCGTGGTAACGAACTGTAAGTAAGGAGCAATAAGGTCCAATAGTAACTGAAACTCCAAGAACAAGAATTTTAAATATTCCATCTTCTACTTAAATGTACACATGCCTACTTATCCTATGGGTATTACACTACAAATGGCGTATGCTGTAGGCAACATTGATATCAAACAGTTTGTGACAACGCACTGTAAGCAAGGAGCGACTCAGGCCAATAGTAACCAAACACTAAACACTAAGAATAAAAATTTTGATGCCAGTTAATCCATCAAAAGAATTGACTTTTTATGCTGATTCCGATATATATATATATATATATATAAATAAATCATTTAGTTTGATGCTACCCATCAAAAGCTACGAGCCTGCAAATATTTGCAAGATTTTCGAAAAAGGAGGGAAACACCCCTAAAAGTCAACCGATCTTAATGATGATCACACCATCACATTCAGCATATCAGAGAATCTGACTGTAGATGTTTCGAGCCATCATGTACAAAAAAGTAGAATTTTGTATTTTTTGCCAGAAGAAAGGTCACGGATGCGTGTACGTTTTTTACTTTTCAGGCATGATCGTATCGAACCAATGGTCCTAGAAGGACAGAAGAGGGCTCAATCAAATGGAAATGAAAAGCACAAGTTCTCTTTTTAAGTGACCGAAACGACTGGAGGGAAACCAGCACTCTCCTCTCATGCTCATTTCCCCCCAAAGATATTTGATCAAAATTTTGAGAAAGTCATTTGGTTCAGCATAATTGAAAGGTTCAGTAGCTATACCTCCGGGGATGGTATGGCAGTACCCTACAGCTCCTTGGGAAAGGGGTGTAAGCTATAGAACTTACATACAGTTTACATATAGTATTTTTCAAGACAGTATCTCGGGGGTTTGAACCCCCCTCGAAATGATTGTCCGACTCGTAAAAGCGTAACAAAAATGAATATAAACAAATTTTAATCCTTTATTTGTAGCCCCCCCCCCGCCTCTGAAAAAAAATACATTTTGTCCCCCCCCCTCCCCCCGAAGAAAGTCCTGGATCCGGCCCTGGCATTGGTTATTGGGAAATATACGAAAATGAAAAGCAGGAAGGAATTTTCTGTGGGGGGGGGGTAATTTTCCACGAAGAGGAGAGAGGGATTTTATGGCCTGTTTGAAAACGATCAGAAACTAAATTAAAAAAAACAACAATTTTTTCAGCTGAAGGTACGGAGCAACATTAAACCTTAAAACGAAAAAAATATTCCATGAGTGAGGGGACTATCCTCTCTTCAATACTTCTTTCTTTATACTAAACAAAGAATTTTGTCCCAGTTCCTTATGAAAAACTGCTGAAACACAACATTTTTGGAATAAGTTGATTTGGAATAAGAGTTTTTTTTTAAAGCAGTAAAAAACTTTAGCGTAAGGTTCGAGGGATTGAAGATGTGGCAACCCCCACATATACGGAATAATTTTTTTCTGTTCGTTTTAAGTTTTAATGTTGCTCTCTACTTCCAGCTTCTTTTCTTTTCTTTTTTAGAATTATGGGCCAAGAATAGGAGAATGGCCTGACCGTAAAAAGAGTGGCTCATTTTCACAACCTTGAATCTAGTTTGTATCCTCTTTTGTAAACAATACGTGCATAATTATTTGTTTCTAAGGGTGGAAGGATTACAATAGAAAAAAGAAACGAAACCTTACGGAAGATATTTTAGATGATGACGAAGTCGTTAGGTTTCGGGGAGAGCCAGGTTTGAAGGGCAATGTCCTAAGGACTGCCACATGCAACATTCGAATCCTCAGAATAAAATAGTTGAATCTCCCAAATTATCTTTCTGTTTTGTTTTCTCTCTTGTCTTTTATGTTTAGAACAGAACAAAAAATGTCACCTTCTAGCAGTTTCCGAGATTACTTTGTTTACTTATTGAATTAGCAAAAAATTCTTGAAAGACACAAAATTTATAGAATTTTAATGTGGTATGTTATTTAAATAAAACACATTTTTGGAGAGTTTCTAAACTGTTACTTTGGCAATGCCGTATCCAGGGGGGTAGTGGGTTTGAATTCCCCTCAAAATGTTTGTCCAACGTGTAAAAACGTAATAAAAATGAATATAAGCAAAAATTTGTATGCCTTTTTGAAGTTTTTTTGTAACAACCCGAAAAAATTTCTTGTATAACCTTCCCCCCCTTAAAAAAAAATTCTGGATACGATCATGTGCTTGGGTGATGTAATTTACTTACTTATCCTAATAATGCTGAATTTTACTATTTAGCCAAATTTGATTTTTGCAAAAAATTTGCTGTGTATACATTTTCTTCGATTTTTGTTTTTATCTACCTTTTTAAAGAAACAAAAACCATTTCAGCCACAGAAACTCTGTGAAAGTACTTTCATTAGCCTACAGACATACACATAGTAAAGTTCTTTTGGAGGGGGCTGTAATAAAAAAAAAAATATTTGATAGTTCAAATAAAAAAGGCCCCAGCTTTAAAGAAGCTCAAGATTTGAAGGGGGATGGCCCCCTGGGTGCATTTCTGATCCACTATCCACAAATCTTCCGGGTTTCCCAGTATTTCCCTGAATTAAAATTGAGCCCCCAAAAATATCCCCGAAAATTAGCATTAACTAAAGTTAGCGATTTGTATTTTGCGTTAACGTTCATATTTTAACGAATGTTAATCTTCAGAGAGATTTCACAGAAATCAATTTTCGTTTTGTGAAATTACTGGAATTTTAGATGCGCTGCTCAGAGGCAAACAAAGCAGGTGTTTGGGAATCAAGTTTTGTTGGGAGTCTTGTCCATTTTGAAAAATAAATAGAACTAAAGGGCGCAAAAATGAAACTAGTAAAAGACAAAAATAAAACATTCAATTGTAACGTGGTCAGGTGATTTGAATAATCCCTCTGTGGGAGATAACACTGCCGACAGTATGAATAATTTCAGTCGCTTATGAGAACAATCAAACAATAAAATCCGAATAGGCAATTTGTGGCAAACACCTAACCAAATTTATGCAGATCCATCACAGAATTCTTTCACTTTATATTCCAAATTTGGTGCTTTTAACGTATTCAGAATTATAATAAAGCATCAGCCACTTCTACAATTCTGGCACAAATTAAAATTTGACTACAAAATGACTTATAAGGAACCAAAATGGTTTTGACTTTGTACGGTGGCTGATTCAGGCGAAAAAACTAGACGAAACATTTCAATAATTACATCAAAAACAAAAAGAGAGATCCATATCCCCTACTTACGTGTTAAAAATTTGTTCTAATTTCATTAGTAAATTATTTTCACGTCTTCCCAATCACATAACTTATTAAATTTGTTTCAGAAAAGTAAGCTAAACTACCACATCTTTTTACCCGCTATTGTAATCTGTTAATGATTGATGCGTCAATTCTTTTGCCAACAAAAAGAAAACAAAACCTGATTGTTTTTTTTTTTTGGAAAAATTTTAAGCGACCAAGATGAAAGAAAAGTGATTAAGTCACAGCACATTTTTACAAAATAAACACCGTTTCTCTGTAGTCAAGAACATACCCAGTGGGGTTTCAGGGCCGCAGCCCCCCTCAAAATCCTAATTTTCCTCTAATTCTGGGCCCCTCAAATTCATATTAGAAAACAAAAATTGTTTATATTGCTACGCCCCCCCCACAAAAAACATATTGCGTACGTGCTTGTCTCTGGTTGCACCATAAAGTCAGTTAAATTTAAGTGAGAGCTAGGTTTATATCTTATTTCAGCTATCTTATGCGTGTGACCTAGGACGCCTTTACAGCTGGGAAGAAAGTTCCAGGTATGCTTCTTCATAAGCTAACTAAGTGCTGCTGGTGCTGCAACCATGATAAGCTGTACACCCTAGTATGAATAATCTAATTATATGCTAACTTACAAAGTACCGTTGTAGAGGCCACATCATTTCAAAAAATTTTGGAAGCAGCTTGTTGGCCCACCAAGTCATGAACTATGATTGGAAATTTGAGATCAAAAAGACTGTTCTTAAATTTTTGGGTAATGTTCCGATTTAACACAGAAATTTCTCCACTAAATTCTAAGAGAAAGTGAAAGTGTTGCAGCAATTTTTGGTAGTTTTTGCCGAAGAAAGTGTTGCAGGAGTGACACTTCGATTTTGTTTTTTCCACAAAGGGAGTTTAGGGGGAGGGGAGGTGGTTAAAGGGTCTAAGAATAATCATTCTCCTTCAATAAATACAAGTTGAAAAGCCACGCGTGATTCCAATTAAAAAAAGGTGCAAAAAGCTTCCATATCTGCTAAAAAGTTCAAGGTGGAGGTATGGAGAGTGTTGGAAGAACATAGGTTCAAGCATAGTGGAATACACCAACCTTTTGATGAGGATTGGCTAGTGGTGGGAGGGGTAGTTTTTTTTTTAGCACGGTCTTTATTCAGTTTCTCTCTGGTATATTTTGAAAATTTGCAAAATGGTTTTCCTCGTGAATTGTTTTTGTACAAAAAATAAATTAATGCACATTATTCAACTCGTCAAGGAATACCCATCAGGGGTAAAAGTGAAATTGTATCTCTGCTAGTTCAAAGAAGTTCTTACCGGCAGCCAACTTTCTAATATCAATATTAAAAATTGAGCAGAAGAAAACCTCGAACTTCATTGGGTATTATTGGGTATTCAATGGGTATATTTAGAAAGACAAAAAATAAATCGCACATAATATAAAATACTTAATCCATTTCTGGATATCAAGAACCATGATCAATATCCTTGCAACATGATACGCAGAGTGGTCACCGCTCATACTCCCAGACACAATATTACCTCTCATTAATCAAAAAAACAAATAACCATTACCTTCCTGCTCCTTTCCCCAGGGGAAGCCACCCCATCATAAATAAAAAATCATACTTTAGAAATTTATATTGTAATATTAAACTTTTTATTTATCACACTTTAAAATATTTATCACACTCTACTTTAACTTTTCTTTTGTAATGCCAATAAGTGATTTTTTGCTCTTTTTTTTTAAGGACGCTAGGGAGCTCCTACCTCTCAGCTCTTCCGGGATCAGATTCCTGTTATATGGATTAATCTGATCGAGCATGTTATATTGGAGCAAAATCTGATCGTACAGTCGGGGTGAAGGGTATATGCTGGTTTGACGACGATCGAGTACGTAAGTTATGATGGTCCGAGATAGGCCTGAATAATGTTTTGGAAGAAATTGGAGGGCAACTAACCCACCTCTCACGCCCACCATTCCCCCAAACATTTTTAGGGGACTTCACATTGAATTATTTTTCTCCATACCAGGGCACTTTGTATTGAAGGAGTTGTCGTAAAAACTTCGAAAAGGGCTCATTCGATTGGAAATTGGAATGGTTAGTGCCCTTTTAGTAGTCGAAAGTGATTGGAAGGCACCTAACACCACTTCCAAGTCCACCATTTCCCCAAACACATCCAATTAAAATATTGAGATAGTCATTATGTTCAGCGTAGTTGATTTCCAGATAGAAATTATGTTGAGGAGGAAACTCCCTCACAGCCCTCAGGGCAAGGGTTGTAAGTTGCGCCCTGGGGGCATATGAGGTTTTTATAGAAAGCTTTGTCGTAGAAACTTCAAAAAGGGCCCATTCGATTGGAAACTCAAAGGGCTAGTGCCATTTTTAATAGTCAAAAGTAATTGGAGGGCAACTAACCCTCCTCTCACGCCCATTTTTTCCCCAAACACATCCAATCAAAATTTTGAGATGGCCATTTTGTTCAATATAGTTGAAAGTTCTAAAAATTAGGCCTTTGAGGATGACAAGTTGACAGCCCCCCCAAGCCTTCAGGGCAACGGTTGTAAGTTATGCCCTGGGGGCAAATAAGGTTTTTATATAAAGTGTTGTCGTCGAAACTTCAAAAATGACTCATTTGATTGGAAATTGAAATGACTAGTGCCCTTTTTAATGGTCGAAAGTGATTGGAAGAAGACTAACATCCCTTTCACGCCCACCAGTTATCCAGACACATCCAATCCAAATTTTGAGATATTCATTTTGTTCAAAGTAGTTGAAAGGTCTGGAAATTATATCTTTGAGGATGACACTCCCCCCAGAGCCCGCAGGGTAAGGGTTGTAAGTTATGCCTTGGGGGCATATAAGGTTTTTACTGAAAGCTTTGTCGTATAAACTTGAAAAGGGGCTCATTCAATTGGAAATTCAAAGGGCTAGTGCCCGTTTGAATAGTTGAAAGTGATTGGAGGCTAACTAAACCCCCTCTCACGCCAACCTTTTCCCCAAACACATCCAATCAAAATTTTGAGATAGCCATTTTGTTAAACGAAGTTGAAAGTTCTGGAAATTAGGTCTTTGAGGATGATAAACCCCTCAGAGCCCTCAGGACAAGGGTTGTAAGTTATGCCCTGGGGGCATATAAGCTTTTTATAGAAAGCGTTGTCGTACAAAATTCAAAAGGGCTCATTCGATTGGAAATCTAAAGGACTAGTGCCCTTTTTTATAGTCGAAAGTAATTGGCAGGCTTGACATTTTCTAGTAAAGAGTGATGTGGGTACAATAATTTTTTTTTTTTATTATTTTTTTTTTTAGACCAGGCCACTTCGTATCGAAGGAGTTGTCATAGAAACTTCTAAAAGGGCTCATTCGATTCAAAATAGAAAAGGCTAGTGCCCTTTATAATAGTTGAAAGTGATTGGAGGGCAACTAATCCCCCTCTCACGGCCAGCCTCCCATTTGGCCATTATGTTTGAAAACTAACTGTTGCCTTAAGGTTAGATCAAAACGCACCGTGTTAATGCTAATCAAACAGTTCGTGGTAACGAACTGTAAGTAAGGAGCGACCCGGCTCAATGGTAACCGAAACTCTAAAAAACGGAATTTTGATACCAATACATACATTAAAAGAATCATATTTTAATGCTGATTTCAAATATATAAGATTCATCAAGTTTAGTCCCATCAAAAGTTACGCGCCTGAGAAAATTTGGCTGATTTTATGAAAAAGGGGGAAAGACCCAATAAAAGTTATAGAACCTTAATGAAAATCACACCATCATATTCAGCGTATCAAAGAACCCTACTGTAGAGGTTTCAAGCATCTATCTACAAAAATGTGGGACTTTGCATTTTTTGCCAGAAGAAGGATCATGGATGCGTGTTTATTTGTTTGTTTTTTTTCCCAAGGGTGATTGTATCGACCCAGTGGTCCTAGAATATCATGGGAGGGCTCAATGGAACGGAATTTAAAAGTTCTGTTGCCCTTTTTAAGTGACCAAAAAAACGGAGGGAAACTAGGCCCCCTCCCACGCTCATTTTTTCCCAAAGTCACCCGATCAAAATTTTGAGATAGCCATTTTGTTCAGCATGGTCGAAAATATGATAACTATGTCTTTTAGGATGACTTAATCCCCCGAGGTCGCTGGGGGGAGGGCTGAAAGTTATGAACTTTACCCAATGTTAACATATAGTATTGGTTATTAGGAAGTATACAGACGTTTTCAGGGGTGATTTTTTCTGGTAGGTGTGGGGGGGGGGTCGGGGGTTAAATGGGAGGATCTTTCCATGAAAGAAGTTTTTATGGGGGAAGCGACATTGCTATGAAGGAGGCGCTGGATTTCCCAGCATTATTAAAGAAAAAGATCAGAAATTAAATAATAAAAAAAACAAGTTTTTCAACTGAAAGTAAGGAGCAACATTAAACTTAAAACGAACATAAAATATTACGTATATGATTGGGTTCACCCCCTAGTCAATACCTTGCTCTTTAAACCAAATATTTTTTTTTACTTTCATAAGAGCTATTTATTCTAATTTGTGATTAAGGGGTCAATTTTAAAGAATTAGAACACAATTCGAACTTTTAAAGAGCAAGGTATTGACAAGGGAACCCCCTAATATACGTATTAAAAATTTATGAATATAGAAGCTCGTTACGTAAGTTAATTCGTAAGTTACGTAAATTTATTATTAATAAAAACGTTCGTAAATAAAATTAAACAAGTTTCGAAAAAGCCATTTAACCAAATAAAAGTAAAATTAACATGCAAATTTTGTTTTAATTATTCATGTACGGTGAGCCAAAATCAAAAACTGCGTTAATTCAATAACTTTCAAAAATTAAATAAAAAAAGCAAGTTTTTTTTAACTGAAAGTAAGGAACGACGTTAAAACTTAAAACGAACAGAAATTATTCCGTATATGTAAGAGGCTGTCCCCTCCTTAACCCCTCGCTCTTTACGCTAAAGTTTGACTTTCTCACAACACTTTTTTTTAAACAATAAAAAACTTTCCCCCGTAACTTATTAATAAGATTTTCGACTATGCTGAACAAAATGACTATCTCAAAATTTTGATTGGGTGACTTCGGGAAAAATGAGCGTGGGAGGGGGCCAAGTTGTCCTCCAATTTTTTGGTCACTTAAAAAGGGCACTAGAACTTTTAATTTCCGTTCGAATGATCTCTCTTGTGATATTCTAGGACTACAAAAATTGCATTCGTGATCTTTCTTCTGGCAAAAATACAAAATTCCACATTTATGCATATAG
This sequence comes from Artemia sp. Qi Xiang Cuo, assembly GCF_049724085.1. Lineage (NCBI taxonomy): Eukaryota > Metazoa > Arthropoda > Branchiopoda > Anostraca > Artemiidae > Artemia > Artemia sp. Qi Xiang Cuo. The sequence goes on along the minus strand of NC_142797.1, from coordinate 21,053,842 downwards.
GACCTTGAAACTTCTATAGTAGGGTTCTCTGATACGCTGAATCTGATGATGTGATTTTGATGGTGTGACTAAACTTGATGAAACTTATATATTTGAAATCGGCATAAAAATCTGATTCTTCTGATGTTTCTATTGTTATCAAAATTCCGTTTTTCAGAATTTCGGTTACTATTGAGCCGTGTCGCTCCTTACCACGAACTGTTTGATTATCAAACAGTTCGTGGTAACTAACTATAAGTAAGAAGTGACTCGGCTCAATAGTAACCGAAACTCTAAAAGACGGAATTTTAATATCAATAGATAAATTAGAAGAATCAGCTTATTATGCTGATTGCCGTTGATATGCCGTTTTTTAGAGTTTCGTTTATTATTGAGCCGGGTCACTCCTTACTTACAGTTTGTTACCACGAACTGTTTGATTTATGTTTATTAGAAGAGACCAACTTTTATTTTCTTTTTTAACAAGGCCCTAGACCCGAGATTCTCACCGAATTATGGGCCATATCCCACCTAGACATTTCTAAAATCCTGATCCACTCCTCATGATATTTAAATTTTGTTAATTCAAAATTTTAGGCGTATTCACCTAAAGGAAGGTTAAAAGGCCATTAAATTGCTATCTATGTTTTGGTCGTCCTCTTGGTTCTTATTTACTAATGAAAAATAACTAAACTCCTCTGCAATGGAGCCCCCCCCCCCATGTAAATGAGCCCTCATGCTGTTGAACCCTTACATGAGACAACCTCTCTGTAACTGAGCCGTGTGCAACTGAAAACCTTATACAAATCATCCCCCGTTTAACGAGAGCTTCGTGCAGCTCAACCCAATTTAACTGAACCCTCTTGTACCTCAACACCTGTTTAACTGAACTTTCGTGTAAGTTATCTCCCTTGCGAGTGAATCCCATTCAACTGACCCCTACTGCAACTCAACCCCCATTTAATTGAAGCCTTGTGCAACTGATCCCTTGAAAATTGAGCCCTCGTGCAACTCAATCCCAATTTAAATCAACTTATTATCTGTACAACTCAACTGCATTGAGCTAGACTCTCCTTCAACTCAGCCTCACTGTAATTCAACCCTCATACAGCTCAATCTTCATTTATTACATCCCCCGTTCAACTCAACTTCTGTGCAATTCAAACCCCATTTAATGCAATCCTCATTCAAATCAACCCCCTTTAACCAAAATATTTTTTACTCAGCCCCATTAAAATCAACCCCATTCAGCTCCTTCTCAAATCAACAATATCATAGGCTGCACAATAGCACTGCCTAAGTAAAGAACTATGTTGTCACAATGTCTTATTTTTTTTTTTCTTGGTCTTAGACCAGGACACTTGGTTTCGAAGGAGTTGTCGTAGAAACTTCGAAAAGGGCTCATTCGATTGGAAATTGACTAGTGCCCATTTTAATAGTCGCAAATGATGATAGAGCAACTAACCCCCCTCTCATCCCCACCATTTCCCCAAACACATCCAATCAAAATTTTGAGATATCCATTTTGTTCGACGTAGTCGAAAGTTCTGGAAAATTATGTCTTTTAGGATGGTAACCGCACCACAGCCCTCAGAGTAAGGGTTGTAACTTATGCACCTGGGGCATACAAGATTTAAATAGAAAGTTGTTGTAGAAATTTCAAAAGGGGCTCATTTGACTGGAATTTGATATTGCCCTTTTTAATGGTAGAAAGTGAGTGAAGAGTAATTAACCCCCCTCTCACGCCCACCATTTCCCAAAACACATTCAATCAAAGTTTAGAGACCTTATATACCTGGGGGTATATAAGGTTTTTATAGAAAGAGTTGTCGTAAAAACTTCAAAAGGGGCTCATTCAATTGGAAATTGAGAGGACTAGTGCCCTTTTTAATGGTTGTAATTGATTGAAGGGTAACTAACCCCCCTCTCACGCCCACCATTCTCCCAAACACATGCAATAAAAATTTTCAGATAGCCATTTTGTTCAACGTTGCAGAAAATTCTGTAAATTAGGTCTATATGGATGACCCCCTCCAGCCCTCAGGGCGCGGGTTGTAAGTTATGCCCTTGGGGCATATAAGGTTTTTATTGAAAGCGTTGTCGTAGAAAGTTCAAAGGGGCTAATTTGATTGGAAATTGAAAGGGCTAGTGCCCTTTTTAATAGTAGAAAGTGACTGGGAAGGCTTGAATTTTTATATTTAAGATCGTAAAGAAAAAAATTATAGCATAGTAATAAATAAATGAAACTCAAAATGAACAGAAATAACAATAAATAACCGAGTCAAACTAAAAAGGAGCAGAAATTAACATAAGTTGGGCTCAAAACCCCTATGCCTTCCCAAGGCCAAAACATAATTTGCACTTTACTGGAAAAAAAATACAAATGAATGTGCATTGTCAGTTTAATAAACATATACTGATATTTAGTAATCAAAATGTTAATATTATTTGATTTATTAAAGTCATAAAAATAAAAACATTTATATTTTCTTCAGTAAAGTGCAAATTATGTTCTGCCCATGAGAAGGCATAGGGGTTTTGAGCCCTACTTATGTTAATTTCTAATCGTTTTGCGCTTGACTCGGTTATTTATTGTAATATCTGTTCGTTTTGGGTTTCATTTATTTATCGATGCTGATTTGTGGTAGTTTCACGCTTGGTAGATTATTTGATTTTATTTTTGCTCATTTTTGGTTTAATTGAGTTATTTATTTTTCTTTGTAAAAATTTATTTGTGGTAAATATTTTTTATATTAATAACAACAAAATATAAGACACCATGTTTTGTCGAGTGTGACGAAAGTTGAGTCAAATGAAATGGGCTTTATTTGTTTATTAATTCTTTTGTGTTACTCTCATGCCGCTTCGTTGTAAACATATCCCCCCCTCCTCTAAAAAACAAAATTTATCCTTCTTTTGTATATATTTGAAAATTAGAGGAACTTTTCTTTCCCAGGCCCCGAAAACAATTGAAGGTAATGATTGCAGCAATAGCTACACCCTAGTACAGAGAAAGTCAGGGCCCATAGTAGCCAAAACCTTGAAAATACTTTAAAAAAACACACTATATCGTAAAAATAACTTGCTGTTAATCATAGGCAGCGTGATCGCGCAGCCAAAGTAAAGACCGATATGGGCACAATGATTATTTTTTCTCCATACCCGGGCACTTCGTATTGAAGGGGTTGTCGTAGAAACTTCGAAAAGGGCTTATTCGATTGGAAATTGGAGTGGCTAGTGCCCTTTTTAATAGTCGAAAGTGATTGGAGGGCAACTAAGCCCCCCCACGCCCATCATTCCCCTAAACACATCCAATCAAAATTTTGAGATAGCCATTTTGTTCAGCGTAGTTGCTTTCCAGATAGAACATATATGTTTTTGAGGAGGACACTCCCCCACAACCCTAAGGGCAAGGGTTTTAAGTTATGCCCCGAGGGCATATAAGAACGATGTTGGCACAATGTACTATTTATTATTTTTTCCTTTAGAGCAGGGCACTTCATATGGAAGGGGTCGTCGTAGAAACTTCAAAAGGGGCTCATTCGATTGGAAATTGAGAGTTCTAGTGCCCTTTTTAATAGTCGAAAGTGATTGGAGGGTTAACTAGCCCCCCCCCCCCCCACGCCCATCATTCCCCCAAACACATCCAATCAAAATTTTGAGATAGCCATTTTGTTCATCGTATTTGATTTCCAGATATATAATGTGTTTTTGAGGAGGACACTCCCCCACAACCCTCAGGGCAAGGGCTTTAAGCTATGCCCTGTGGGCATATAAGGTTCTTATAAAAAGCGTTGTCGTAGAAACTTCAAAACAAGCTCATTCGATTGGAAATTCGAAGGGCTAGTACCCTTTTTAATAGTCGAAAGTAATTGAAGGGCAACTACCCCCCCCCCTCCCACGCCCATCATTACCCCAAACACATCCAACCAAAATTTTGAGATAGCCATTTTGTTCAACGTAGTTGATTTCCAGATAGAAAATATGTTTTTGAGGAGGAAACTCCCCCACAACCCTCAGGGCAAGGGTTTTAAGTTATTGCCCTGGGGGCATATAAAATTTTTATAGAAGGCGTTGTCGTAGAAACTTCAAAAATGGCTCATTCGATGGGAAATTCTAATGGCTAGTGCCCTTTTTAATATTCGAAAGTGATTGGAGGGCAAATAGGCCCCTCCCCCCACGCCCATCATTTTCCCAAACACATCCAATCAAAATTTTGAGATAGCCGTTTTGTTCAGCGTAGTTGAATTCCAGATATAAAATATGTTTTTTAGGAGGAAACTCCCCCAGAGCCCTCAGGGAAAAGGGTTTTAAGTTATGCCCTGGGGGTATATAAGGTTTTTATAGAAGGCGTTGTCGTAGAAACTTCAAAACAGGTTAATACGATTGGAAATTCAAAGGGCTAGTGCCTTTTTTAATGGTCAAAAGTGACTGGAGGGCAACTAGACCCCCTTCCCACGCCCATCATTCCCCCAAACACATCGAATAAAAATTTTGAGATAGCCATTTTGTTCAGCGTAGTTGATTTCCAGATAGAAAATATATTTTTGAGGAGGACACTCCCCCACAACCCTCAGGGCAAGGGTTTTAAGTTATGCCCTGGGGGCATATAAGGTTTTGATAGAAGGCGTTGTCGTAGAAACTTCAAAAGGGGATCATTCGATTGGAAATTCAAAGGGCTGGTGCCCTTTTTAATAGTCAAAAGTGATTGGAGGGCAACTATCCCCCCTCCATGCCAATCATTCTGCCAAACACATCCAATCAAAATTTTGAGATAGCCATTTTAATCAGCGTAGTTGATTTCCAGATAGAAAATATGTTTTTGAGGAGGACACGCCCCCACAACCCTTAGGAAAGGGTTGTGAGATATGCCCTGGGTGCATATAAGGTTTTTATAGAATATGTTGCAGTAGAAACTTCAAAACAGGCTCATTCGATTGGCAACTCGAAGGGATAGTACACTTTTTAATAGTCTAAAGTTATTGGAGGGCAACTAGTCCCTCCCCCCACGCCCATCATTCCCCTAAACACATCCAATCAAAATTTTGAGATAGCCATTTTGTTCAGCGTAGTTGATTTCCAGATAGAACATATATGTTTTTGAGGAAGACACTCCCCCACAACCCTAAGGGCAAGGGTTTTAAGTTATGCCCCGAGGGCATATAAGAGTGATGTTGGCACAACGTTATATTTATTATTTTTTCCTTTGCGGCTGGGCAATATATAGGGAAGGGGTCGCCGCTTCAAAACAAAAAAGGACTCGTTTGAATGGAAATCGAAATTTCGATCGCCCTTTTAAGCCCTTAAAAATCGTTAGACGGCATCTAGCCCCCCCACGTCCACCCTTTTCCAAACTATCTGCACTCCAAATTTTGAGATAACCATTTTGTTCAACGTAGTAGAAAGTTCTGGAAATTAGGTCTTTGAGAATGACCCCCCCCAAGCCCTCAGGGCACGGGTTGTAAGTTATGCCTTGGGGGCATATAAGGTTTTTATTGAAAGTGTTGTTGTAGAAACTTCAAAAGGGCTCATATGTTTGGAAATTGAAAGGGTCAGTACCATTTTTAATAGTTGAAAGTGTTTGGATAGTGAAAAACGCCCCTCTCACGCCCACCGTTTCCCCAAACACATCCAATCAAAATTTTGAGATAGCCATTTTGTTTAACGTAGTTGAAAGTTCTGGAAATTCGGTCTTAGAGGATGACAACCACCCTAACAGACTTTAGGGTCAGGGTTGTAATTTATGTAATGGGGGCATATAAGGTGTTTATAGAAAGTGTTGTCGTTTACAAAAGGGATCATTCGATTGGAAATCGAAAGGCCTAGTGCCCTTTTTAATAGTCGAAAGTGATTGGAAGGCTTGGCATTTTTATAGTAAAGATCGATGTGGGTATAATATATTATTTTTGTTTTTGTTGTTGTTTAGACCAGGGCACTTCGTATCGACACAGCCAATCAAAATTTTGAGATAGCCGTTTTGTTCAGCGTAGTTGAATTTCAGATAAAAAATATGTTTTTAAGGAGGAAATTCCCCCAGAGCCCTCAGGGCAAAGAGTTTTAAGTTATGCCCTGGGGGTATATAAGGTTTTTATAGAAGGCGTTGTCGTAGAAACTTCAAAACAAGTTAATTCGATTGGAAATGCAAAGTGCTAGTGCCCTTTTTAATAGTCAAAAGTGATTGGAGGGCAACTAGACCCCCTTCCCACGCCCATCATTCCCCAAAACACATCGAATAAAAATTTTGAGATAGCCATTTTGTTCAGCGTAGTTGATTTCCAGATAGAAAATATATTTTTGAGGAGGACACTCCCCCACAACCCTCAGGGCAAGGGTTTTATGTTATGCCCTGGGGGCATATAAGGTTTTGATAGAAGGCGTTGTCGTAGAAACTTCAAAAGGGGATCATTCGATTGGAAATTCGAAGGGCTGGTGCCCTTTTTAATAGTCAAAAGTGATTGGAGGGCAACTATCTCCCCCATGCCCATCATTCTGCCAAACACATCCAATCAAAATTTTGAGATAGCCATTTTAATCAGCGTAGTTGATTTCCAGATAGAAAATATGTTTTTGAGGAGGACACTCCCCCACAACCCTCAGGGCAAGGGTTTTAAGTTATGCCCTGGGGGCATATAAAGTTTTTTTAGAATAAGTTGCAGTAGAAACTTCAAAACAGGCTCATTCGATTGGCAACTCGAAGGGATAGTACACTTTTTAATAGTCTAAAGTTATTGGAGGGCAACTAGTCCCTCCCCCTACGCCCAACATTGCCCGAAACACATCCAATCAAAATTTTGAGATGGCCATTTTGTTCAGCGTAATTGATTTCCAGATAGAAAATATGTTTTTGAGGAGGACACTCCCCCACAACCCTCAGGGCAAGGGTTTTGAGTTATTCCCTGGGGGCATATAAAGTTTTTTTAGAAGGCGTTGTCGCAGAAATTTCAAAAAAGGCTCATTCAATTGGAAAATCAAAGGCATAGTGCCCTTTTTAATAATCGAAAGCGATTGGAGGGCAACTAGCCCCCGCCACGCCCATCAATTCCCCAAACACAACCAATAAAAATTTTTAGATATCCCTTTTATTCAGCGTAGTTTATTTCCAGATATAAAATATATTTTTGAGCAGGACACTCCCCCACAACCCTCAGGGCACGGGTTTTAAGTTATGCCCTGGGGCCATATAAGGTTTTTATAGAAGATGTTATCGTAGAAACTTCAAAAGTGGCTCATTCGATTGGAAATTCAAAGGGCTAGTGCCCTTTTCAATAGTCAAAAGTGATTTGAGGGCAACTAGCCCCCCCACGCCCATCATGCCCCCAAACACATACAATCAAAATTTTTATATAGCCATTTTATTCAACGTAGTTGAAAGTTTCGGAAATTAGGTCTTTAAGGATGAAAACCCCTCCCCCCACAGCCCTCAGGGCAAGGGTTTTAAGTTATGCCCTGGGGGCATATAAAGTTTTTATTGAAAGCGTTGTCGTAGAAACTTCAAAAGGTCTCATTCAATTGGAAATTAAAAGGGCTAGTGCCTTTTTTGTCGTAGAAACTTGAAAAAGGGCTCATTCGATTGGAAATTCAAAGGGCTATTGCCCTTTTTAATAGTCGAAAGTGATTTGAGGGCAACTAACCGCCTTCTCACGCCCATTTTTTTCCCAGATACATCCAATCAATATTTTAGATAACCATTTTATTCAACGTAATTGACAGTTTTGGAAATTAGGTCTTTAAGAATAACAATCCTCCCCCCCCCCCCAAGAGCACTCAGGACAAGGGTTGTAAGTTATGCCCTGGGGACATATAAGGCTTTTATTGAAAGCGTAGAAACTTCAAAAGGGCTCATTCAATTGGAAATTGAAAGAACTAGTGCCTTTTTTAATAGTTGAAAGTGATTGGAGAGCGACTAACGCCCCTCTCAAGTCCACCATTTTCCCAAACACATCCAATCAAAATTTTGAGGTATGCATTTTGTTTAACGTAGTTGAAAGTTCTTGAAATTAGGTCTTTTAGGATGATAACCTCCTCAGAGCCCTCAGTATAAGGGTTGTACGTTATGCCTTGGGGGGATATAAAGTTTATATAGAAAGTTGTTATAGAAACATAAAAAAGAGCTCATTTGATTGAAAATTGCCCTTTTTAATAGTCGAAACTGGGTGGGGAGTAATTAACCTCCCTCTCACGCCCACCATTTCCCAAAACAAATTCAATCGAAGTTTAGAGATATCTATTTTGTTTAACGTTGCTGAAAGTTTTTGAAATTATGTATTTAAGGATGACAAATCCCCCAGAGACCCCAGGGCAAATATTGTAAGTTATACCCTGGGGGCATATAAGGTTTTTATAGATAGAGTTTTCGTAAAACTTCAAAAGGGGCTCATTCAATTGGAAATTGGGAAGCCTAGTTCCCCTTGTAATAGTCGAAAGTGATGGAGGGTAACTAACCCCTCTCTCACGCCCACCATTCCTCCAAACATATCCAATCAAAATTTTCAGATAGCCATTTTGTTCAACGTAGTAGAAAGCTCTGGAAATTAGGTCTTTGAGAATGACACCTCCCCCCCCCCAGCAAACAGGGCAAGGGTTGTAAGTTATGCCCTGGGGCTATATAAGATTTTTATTGAAAGTTTTGTCGTAGAAACTTCAAAAGGGCTCATTTTATTAGAAATTGAAAGGGCTAGGGCAATTTTTAATAGTTGAAAGTGATTAGAGGGCGACTAGCCCCCCCCCATGCCCAGCATTCCCCCAAACACATCCAATCAAAATTTTTAGATAGTCTTTTTGTTCAACGTAGTTGATTTCCAGATAGAAAATATATTTTTGAGGAGGACACTCCCCCACAACCCTCAGGGCAAGGGTTTTAAGCTATGCCCTGGGGGCATATAAGGTTTTTATAAAAGGCATTGTAGTAGAAACTTCAAAACAGGCTCATTCGATTGGAAATTCGAGGGCTACTACCCTTTTTAATAGTCGAAAGTCATTGAAGGGCAACTACCCCCCCCCCCCCCCACGCCCACCATTTCCCCAAACATATCCAATCAAAATTTTTAGATAGCCATTTTGTTTAACGTAGTTGAAAGTTCTGGAAATTCGGTCTTAGAGGATGACAACCACCCTAACAGACCTTAGGGTAAGGGGTGTAATTTATGCCTTGGGAGCATATAAGGTGTTTATAGAAAGCGTGTTCGTTTCCAAAAGGGCTCTCTCGATTGGAAATCGAAAAGCCTAGTGCCCTTTTTAATAGTCAAAAGTGATTGGAAGGCTTGACATTTTTATAGTAAAGTCAATGTGGGTATAATTCATTATCTTTTGTTGTTGTTGTTGTTTAGACCAGGGCATTTTGTATCGAAAGAGTTGTCGTGGGAACTTCAAAAAGGGCTCATTCGATTGAAAACAGAAAAGGCTGATGCCCTTTTTAATACTCAAAAGTGATTGGAGGGCAACTAATCCCACTTTCACTCCCACCCATGCACACCCACCCTCCAATTTGCCCATTATGTTTAAAAACTAAATGTTGCCTTAAGATTAAATCAAAATGCACTGTGATAATGCTAATTTCCAATAAGGCATCTCAGCAGTATCCCAAGAACGACTGAGGGTATTATTTTCAAACTTTCGGGGCTACTTCTACTCTTAAATTTAACCAAATCAAAATAGCGTAAGTGTATCCAAGCTATCAAAGAAAGTAAACAGATTTTTTTGCGAATGGAACCAAGTTTTCCATTTCAGGTCAACTAGAGGTGGTATGAAACTAAATTAAACAGCACTAATTGTGTCCAGATTTTTAAAAGGGTGTATGTTGTTGAAAATTGCTGAAAATTTATCTCCAGCATACAAATAGAAGGCCAAACTATAAAGTCTCAAAAAAAGATTTAAAGTATTGTCTTCTTTTTCCCTGAAAAGACTATGTCAATATAAAACGAACCGAAATTAATTAAAAAAACTTTTTCCACAAAATAAGTTTTTCAAAGAAAAGTAAAGAACTCCATTAAACAAAAAATGAGCAAATATAGAATCAAACAATCTACCAAACGTGAAACTACCACAAATCTGCATCGATAAATAAATGAAACCCAAAACGAACAGAAATCACAATAAATAACCGAGTCAAACTCAAAACGAGCAGAAATTAACATAAGTTGGGTGCAAAACCCCTATGCTTTCCCAAGGCCAGAAAAAAATTCGCACTTTTCTGAAAAAATACAAATGAATGTGCATTGTCAGTTTAATATACATATAGGCCTACTGATATTTAGTAGTCAAAATGTTAATATATTTTGATTTATTAAAGTTATAAAAGTAAAAACATTTACATTTTTTCAGTAAAGTGAAATTTTTTTTCTGGCCTTGGGAAGGCGGAGGGATAAATATTTTAAACTGCTGCTTAAAAATTGGCTCTTGAATACCCCCCTTCCCAGTCACCTTGGAATTTGAAAAAAAGAGTTTTGAAACAAAACTACCAAGTGAAAAATTTCATCCATACCCAAAGTTGATTCGCTAATGATAGAAGCTATTTATTTTCATTTCAACACTAAAATTAATTTTGAAACAAATGCTTGGAAACTCCCACAATGTGTTTGATACCCAGACGGGTGTCCCGTTTCCTTCTTTTTTCCCCAGCACTAGCCGGTTGCTGAAACATCGTAAGGGCACTAAAATGAACAACCATCTGAGGTTTTCTAAATTTGTGATCCCCCCCCCCCAAAAGGCGTGAATTAAGCGGTGGCTGATTTTTACGCTACATAGCATTCTTCACGCAAAATTTCCAAAAAAAAGATGATTGATTCACTTTTCAAATCTCCTTACAAGTATGATAATCGCTACCGTCAAAATATTCCTTATGAAAGTTTTGGTCAACGGAAAATTTTGAGCCTATAAAACTTTGGTTTTTCCCAATACCTCTGAATTTTTCTTCAATCTCTTTCTGACTTTTGTATATTCCTAAAGTAGAGACTAGGTATTATTAAATTTTAAGCCCCGCCAGAGAAAAAGGTCTAATCTGAGACCTAAGGTCCAAACTATACAACCCTTCCTTCTCCCCAATCAAACATTAAAAGGAACATAATAGCATTTGACCAGGTACGGAAAAGAAATCAAAATCTGGTCATTTAGATGGAAATTGAATTAAGCCCTGCTGTAATGGAGCAATTATTAACTTTGCCAGGCGTGAAAAGATACACAGATACAGGATCCTTAATTTAGAAGCGTTACCATTGGTTGACAGTGACCGAAATTACAGTAGTTGCAATCACAGCTCTGCTGGTGCTCTGTCTTTGGTCCAAATTAATTTAGCTTGCCCAAATGGGTAATATAAGTTAGAAACTCCAATCGTACCGAGAAGCCATTTTTGAACTTCTTGTCAGTGCAAGTCTAAATTTATTCTTAGGCATTGGGTTGAGTTCAGTGAAACAGGGTTTGATTTAAATATGGATGAGTTACATATGGGTTGAGTTAAACGGAGGTCCATATGAACGAGGGTTTATTTAAGTGGGGTTGAATCGCACGGGGGTTCTATTGAGAGAAACTTCAGTTAAATAGGGTTGAGTTCCAGCAGGCTGAGTTGCATGGGAGCCCAGTTAAACGGGGGTTCAGTACTATGAGGGTTATGTCCTATAGGGTGAGTTGTAAAGGGGTCCCGCCGCAAGAGGTTTTTTTTTAAGTAGCGTTGAGTTGCACGTTGGTCCAGTTAAACGGGGTTTCAGTTTCACAAGGGTTCAGTTGCACGTACACCCCTTTGATACGATGCATAACGGCTTTGCAACACTATCTTGTTTTTTTTTGTTTTTTGTTTTTTTTTTCCTTGTTCTTTAAATGCATATGAATGTGACGCTATTCACACTGAAAATTGTTTATTTTTTAAAAACTAAGGCTCTAAAGTAAAGTCAGTTGAAGGATGCACTTCCTACCCCTGGCCCACCAAAATAAGCCGTGGCCCCCCCCCCCCCGACGGGGCCTGCACCCCATGTTCGGAATCACGGCCCTAAACAGTCGATCATTTTAGTGAAAAGTTTCCTCCAATCAATTGATTCAAGCATGACAGAGTGTCTAGGAGCCTGTATTGCGTTTAATTAAGTCACTTGTTTAATCGAAAGTTTGAATTGCTCAAGCTGTTGACGGGGCTGATTGACCGTCTATGCCCATTTTGATCAAGCATTACTTCAGTCACGCTCCAGCAGTCATAAGGCAAATCTAAAAGGTCGGGAAGTCAAATTCAGAAATCCGAACTTGAGTTTATCTGTTTAATGACAAGATTGTACGATTTGTTTAGCGATGCGAGAATTTTACGATATGAAACGGTTTCCCATTTTACACCGCTCCTTAGACTAACAGCATTTCAAGGTATTTTTTTTGTTCTCTGCCTAGGGTCAACCAAAGTCAAGGCAAAAAAGGCCAATTTCGTGTTAAAATGCATTCTACAGATATTTCACATCAGAGACTTCATAACGCAAATCAAAAACTAAATAGAAAATGAGTTTTGATCAAGATTGAAGGATTGATTGAAGCACACGTCAATCAAATGACAAAATCGAGGCCACGCCTTAAACTTATTTCGGAACAAAAGCAACTCCAAATATTTAAGAGGGAACTCCTTCGACAGTGAGACGAATAAGTAAAGAAGGAAGATGTCAAAAATTGAAAAACTTCAGTGTTGTTAGTCTTCATAACCTTATTCGTGCTACTGCGCAAAAATGAATGGCATTTGTCAAGTAAGACAGGCAACTACCAGTTAAGCCAGGACGTACCCTCAAATGACATTTTCGTTTTCCAAAAGTACAGTTTACTAGTTCACAAAACAATAATTTGGTAAACATAACTACCAGTTAAAACTAAAAATCTTCAAATGCTTGAGTGACGCGCCGTGCTGTAAAGGCCGATCAAGAAAATCAGGAATTCTGTAAAGACGGTTTGATTTGTAATCTTGACTTTCGGATCTAAAGTGAGACCCACCCAAAGTTAAATGGATGTGAGTTAATCGGTAAAACATTCAAAGGTCGTCTTTGTCCAGTCAGGAGGTCGCCACACAATTACTCAAGTACTGTTTTGTCTAAACGGTTTTTATACAGATGCATCGATAAGATATAAATAAGATCTCTTATCTCTTTTATTGCACTATTGTAAATTGAATCTTATCAGCACCTGATTGGACAAAACAAGGTTTACACTTTGGGGTTGTCAACTTTTTCTCTTCCTATTCCGTTTTCAATGAATTTTAAACGTTTTTTTTTCGCAGTCTAAATGACCCTTTTTTGCGCATTTCAGTGTATATAATAATAATAATAATCTGTATTTAAAAGCCAATTAAAGCCATATACAAAAAAGACAAATACTAAAGAAAAATTATACTTCATTTGATATCCTTCCCATCAATACAAAGTCTCTTACTGTAATAATATAACAGGAAATCCTCGACCTCATTAACTCACAAAGCAGCCTATCCTCAACGTCCTGGATAACTGATTCCCTTAAATGCGAGAGCTGATTACACCGGAGGAGGAAAGGGCTCAGTCCATAATCATTTTCCCCACATCTCAAGCAACTACACCCGGCCTCCGGACCTTCCCTCATTTTCCTTACAACCGTAGAATAAATTGGAAGACAATTTGCTCGAATCTTAATCCAAATCCTCAGATATTTAATGGGCAATCCCAGCTTGAAATAAAACTCCTGACCGAAATTCTCTTTTACTTCTCTATACAAAGTGACTCGGAGATTTGTCCACAGCTGATTGCCATAGTTGCACTTTTTGGTCTTCAAGTCTTGCACTAAATTCCTTGAAGAACTTTTCATGATCTTCTAGCCTTCCCTTCTCCCACGAACTTGAAAATCCATTCTTATCTAATATCCTTTTGATTTGTGCTTTCCATGATGTTTTTTTACGCTGAAGGAGAAGATCTTCATATGCTGCTCGGGCAAGTCTACTCTGGGGAAGTTCTAGGAGTCTTAACCAAAATTTGAAGATTTGGGTATATCTTTTCAATTTCAGATTAAACATATCAATAGCACCTTTAATAATATAGCATGTGTTGTTTCCTGAAAGGAAACAAGTGGTTCATAATATTGAAGTTGAAGAATTTCTAGCTGTTTTGCTGACTAATATCCCTATATTTCTGATTCGTAATGTAGGATAGGCATATATGAAAAGGATAATTATACTCAATTAGGGTATTAAAAGGCTCTCATTTAGTTTGAAAAGTAAGTAAGCACAATTTGAAAGTGTACCAAAGAAAAAAACAAGATTTTCCAGCTGAGATCTCTAAACAATCTAAAAATCAGTTTAATCAAGATTTATTTTTAGCACAACCGAAATTGTTTCAGGTGCTGAGGCAGCTCAAAAATTTCAAGGCATGGTAGAATTTGTTTAAATGTTGCCTTTACAATAAACTCTCAGAGGGAATCAGAAACACGGTTTACAATAGTCATTCCAAAATAAATCTGAATAAAATGTCTATCATTTATTCCGTTTGACCGTTTAACCGTATCCACTTTTTTTCAAAGGAAATTTGACATTGACTCTTAGTCCTTATCATTGTAGGCTATATAAATAATATAACAGTAAGATCAGACTCAGTGATTTTTGGCTACTACATCCTCGGCGCCTACAAACAGCTCCTCCCATTTAATCTGCCATCAGTGGTCCAGTGTATATTACCCTGGAACGCGCATTTTCGCAGAAACTTTCTCAAAATGCCTTTGAAACCAACTCGAGGCTTCGGAACCTACTTATAATTCCTAGAAACATCTAATAATAACATTGCACTACAAATTATCGATTTTTATATATGTATTGGAATAAATTAACTTAAAATTAGATTCTTTACAATTTAGTGATTAAAGGCGACGCGAAGTTTCGCGTTCAAGAGAAATTTGACTTGTCTGCCCGTGAAAAAATCAAATGTCGCTCATGTTTCTACTTGTTTAAATGTTCTCCGGAGCACTTGCATCTCGGTCCGGCCTGGTATAATGGTTGAGATAGGGAATGAATATTGTAATATATTTATATACAGTGGTCCTTATCAATCGACGTTATTTTTCTGCTTTTGAAATTTAAGGTTTGTCCTCATCATGATTTTTCAGGCGAATTCGGTCGAGTAACAACGGCTTACCGCTCAACAAATTTGACCTTTCTAAAAACAATCCACTCCAAATACGCCTGCCCTGTCTCTTGAGCCTTAAAAAGGAGAATGAAAAATGTTTAAATTTTTTGAAGATTTTCACAAGTTTGAGGAAAAGAGTTCACAACATTCAAATATTCCGAAAATATGTATATCAAAGGTATTCTTTAGAACCGAAAAATTTATTTTCCTCTTTTTTGTCTATTTGTAAAACGTGGTTTATAAAAAGATTTTTTTTTGAATATTTACAGTTTTTATATAATATATTTAAAAAAAAATATTTAAAATTTTTTTTTGATATTTTTTTTTATAAAATATTGAAATATTTACATAACATTTATTTTTAAATTAAAAAGAAATATATTTTATAAAATACTTATTATAAATTACAGATTTCCCTCTTCCTTAAAAAAATGAAAGAAGCTGTAATGGCTTATTCATCTTGGCAATTTCAAAACAGAAACAAGTTCTGAACAGCCTAAGGGCTATTTTTTCCTAACAGTATTAAGGGCTATAACACCTTCAATAGCAATTTTAAAAGAGAAAGCAAATTCTGAAAAGTACTTTTCTCTTTTTTTAAAGTTAATGAGGATAAAGCAAAATTAGATTAAATTCCTTGGATACCCTTGTCTGAAACACCAGAAAAAGAATTTTCTTTTGTTATTCCTATCAGCTTTTTCTTCTAAGTGATAAATTTCTCTTTCTAACTTAATGAAACGTCAAAGTAATAGTTGAAAAGTACTTTACCTGAAGCGAGGGCACTTTTGATCGTTCGTAAATTCTTAAGGTTGACCCGCATAGGAGCAAAATCGAGACGTAGAAGGGGCAATCCAGATAACGAGCCAATGTGGTCGGTTAGGAATATTCTTGTATCTCGAAGTCGTGGGTACCCTGGTAGTGAGAAACAGGTTTTTAGAAAGATGTTAAGACGTAACTTAGAATAGTGTGAGCAGTCTGACTAATAAAATAGATAGCCTGAATTGACACTTCTGTCAACATTTTTTTTTTTTTTGGTGTTGACAAAAACACGTTTTAGAAAGAAGCTGTCTAAATATAGGCTAATTAAAAATAAAGTGATCAATCTGGCTAATAATATATATAGCCAAAGTTATTTTTAACAATTGAACGTTCTCACTGTTCTCAGTTGATATTTAAGTGTGTGATTTATTTGTTGAAATGTGTTGACTGCTTTTCTTTTTTCTTCTATTCCATTTTCTTCCTGTTTGTACAATCTTTATGGAATGATTAATTTTACTGAATAAATGTGTTCTAAAAAAGCACTAATTCTAAAATATATAATTTTTAATATAATTGTTAGCTTCTTTAAAATAAAAAGATTTGCTGCATAATGACAGAATTATATATGTAAATGGACGTTGTATGGATTAAGGATGACAGATTCCCAAAGATTGTCCTTTTCGACCAACCGTCTAGGGCTAGGGCTAAACGGAAAGCAGGTCGTCCGCAGTTGGGGTGGGAGAATGTCATAAAGAAAAATTCAAAAGAAATGAGAACTTCCTGGGAGGGCGTAAAGAGGGAGGCTTGGAATAGATTGGGATGGAGGAGCAGCGTGTGTAGCTGTTTTGGCCTCAGGCGGCTTGGTGCTGCGGTAAATTGTTAGTAGTAGTAGTAGTAGTAATCTCATGTCTCGAAAATTCAATTAAATCAAAACTTTTCTAATATATTAAACGAAAAAACAATTATTTTCGTTACTTATTTCTCTCCCTCTTGAAGATAGTCTTAAAAAAGAGCACTATATCCACTTTAAAATTCAAAATAAAAAATAATTTAATTTGGAGGGAAGGACCAATTCCAAGTTTGAAGAACACTACTTTCACGCAGATATTTATGTGACTAGAAGTAATTCCTTTTAATTCTGGCCTGTCACATTTCGACAAGAAAAGTACTACAAACTAAGCACTACATCACTAGTTTTTCATCACTACATCATTAGATTACAGCACAAATAGCAAAAGAGCCTGTCAGAGGTCAGGCCTTAAAATAGAAAAAAAATACCGTAGCACCTACTTTTTTTTGGCTCCCTGAAAGTCTGATGTCCTTTTACCCCATACCCCCTAATAAAACAACGTGCCAATTCGATACCCAAGCCATGGGATAAAACAGGGCCGACATCCCAAAATTACGCATGAAAGAAACGTAATAAAGCCGACAGAATAGGGTGCGAGAAATAATTGCTTTGCATCAGCATCAGTGGCATTAACTGGGTATGAAAGGGGAGGGGGGTATCTATTACCCTCCCGCGATATTTTTCCTATCCTACATGATTTGGAATAATTGCTCCTTAGGGAATTTTGTTTCTTGAAAAATAACAGTTTGGGTATTTTTATTGGAATAACACGAAAAAACAAGTCTACCCCCCCCCCCCCCGTAAAATTGAAAATATATTCTACCGTCCCCCTTTTTTATCTTACAGTAACCCCACTGTTCAGGCTTCGGATACCCATTGTATAACATCGAATGATTGTTTTTAGACCTGAAGATTAGTGATCGGCCGGGAGTTAACCACATAACTAACCGTATAGGAATACGTCACTGAAAAGTTCGGTAAAAAATCGAAAACAGCAGTTGAGAATTGCATATAAGATTAGGATCCTAGAATCTGCCTCATCAGAATATCAAGATAGATACAAGCATCATAGTAACACAAGATACACCAGGCGTGCACCTGTACGAAAAAAAAATAATAAGAGCGTGGGGATCCAGGAAGGCTCAAATGTGTACAGAAAGTTTCATAGGCCCCAAAGGCTTACTCATATTTAGTTACTTTCGTAAAACTGAGCCAGGCCCAGTACCAGCTGAAGATCAAAATGGGCAGTTACTTTTTTGAACAAAATGTTGCTAAATTTCGTCAAGGCCGTATCCATGGGAGGGGGTTAAGGGGTTTGACCCCCCCCCCCTCCCCGAAATGTTTGTCTGACTCGTAAAAACGTAATAAAAATGGAAATGAACATATTTTATATACGTTGATTGAGTTTTTTTGTGTAATCCCCCCCCCAATTTTCTTTTAGTAAAAACCCCTCCGAAAAAAAATCCCGGGTACGCCCTTGAATTATGTGTTCAAAGTCTATGGGGAAAAGGCGAATCTGACACCACCATTGAATTGTACCTGTGAAATATTGAATAAAAAAAATTTTTTTTAACTGAAAGTAAGAAACGACGATAAAACTTAAAACGAACAGAAATTATTCCGTATATGAGAGGGGCTGCCCCCTCCTCAAAGTCTCGCTCCTTATACTAAAGTTTTTTATTGTTTAAAAAGATGGAGTAGTGAGAAAGTCAAACTTTAGCGTAAGGAGCGAGGTGTTGAGGAGGGGGCAGACCCATTCATATACTGAATAATTTTTGTTCGTTTTAAGTTTTAACGTCGTTCCTTACTTTCAGTTAAAAAACTTGTTTTTTTTATTTAATTTTTGAACGTTTTTTAATTAATGCAGATTTTTACTTTGGCTCACCGTACATGAATAACTAAAACAAAATTTGCATATTAATTTAACTTTTATTGGGTTAAATGGCTTTCTCGAAACTTGTTTAATTTTATTTACGAACGTTTTTATTAGTAATAAATATACGTAACTTACGAATTAACTTATGTAACGATCTTCTATATTCATATATTTTTAATACATAAATTAAGGGGTTCGCCCCTTAGTCAAAACCTCGCTCTTTAAGCTAAAGTTCCAATTTTGTTCCAATTCTTTAAAAATGACCCCTTAATCAAAAAGGCCGTTATTTAGAATAAATAGCTCTTATGAAAGTGCTAAAAAATCTTTGGCTTAAAGAGCGAGGTATTGACTAGGGGGAGAAACCAATCATATACATAATATTTTCTGCTCGTTTTAAGTTTCGATGTTGCTGCTTACTTACAGTTGAAAAACTTGTTTTTTATATATTTAACTTCTGATCTTTTTTTTAAATAATGCTGGGAAATCCGGCGCCCCCTTCATAGCAATGTCCCTTCCCCCGTGAAAAATTCCTTCATGGAAAGATACTCCCACATAACCCCCGACCCACCCACCCCCCCCCCCCACTACCAGAAAAAATCGTCCCTGAAAACTTCTGTACACTTCCCATATTTGGTAAAGTTCATAACTTTCAGCCCTCCCCCCGGAGATTCCGGGGGTGTAAGTCATCCTAAAAGACACAGTTATCATATTTTTGACCATGCTGAACTAAATGGGAATCTCAAAATTTTGATCCGGTAACTTTGGGAAAAAATGAGCGTGGGAGGGGGCCTAGTTGCCCTTTTTTTTGGTCACTGAAAAAGGGCACTAGAACTTTTAATTTCCGTTCCACTGAGCCCTCCCACGATATTCTTGGACCACTGGGTGGATACGATCATCCCTGGGGAAAAAAAAAAACAAATAAACACGCATCCGTGATCTTTCTTCTGGCAAAAAATGCAAAATTCCACATTTTTGTAGATAGGTGCTTGAAACCTCTACGATGGGGTTCTATGATACGCTGAATATGATGCTGTGATTTTCTTTAAGATTCTATAACATTCAGGGGATCTTTCTCTCTTATTTCGAAAATCAGCCAAATTTTCTCAGGCGCGTAACTTTTGATGGGTAGGATTAAGCTTGATGAAACTTATATATTTGTAATCAGCATTAAAGTCTGATTCTTTGTATGTATCTATTGGTATCAAAATCTCGTTTTCAAGAGTTTCTGTTACCACTGAGCCGGGTCGCTCCTTACTTACAGTTCGTTACCACGAACTGTTTGATACGAAAGCCTATGACCGATGTCTAGATGTCTAATAGATCAGATCTGTAACAAGTTAAACGCTCGCTGAAAGAATCTTGTGTCTTTAAATCGCTAAATAAAACAAACTACTTTTTTACAACTGAAAGTAAGGAACAGCATTGAAACTTAAAATGAATAAAATTATTCCAAATATGAGGGATTTTTTGGGGATGTTTCCCCTGCTTTTTCGAAAACCTGGCAAATTTTTACAGGCTCTTAGCTTTTGATGGGTTACATTAAACTTAATGAATTTTGTGTATTTGGAATAAAAAAACTTAAAACTTAAATATACAAAAAACAATCTTTTTTATGCATTAACTGCTATCAAAATTCCAGTTTTTAGAGTTTCAGTTACTATTGTGCTGAGTCACTTCCTATTTACAGTTCGGTGCCACAAACTGTTTGAAATGGAAAACTATAAGTAGTGAAAGACGTTTTCTGGAACTTGGTTGAAGCTTTTTATCTCAGGTTCTAAAGAAATTCAAACTAGAACATTTTCTTTAGGGTCGCTAGTGGCTCATTAACGTTTACTATGGTATTTTGCACTGCGTAGTATCAGGGATACTGTATTTATTTATGTGAACTATTGGACAGTTAAAGCATATTAAAATTTATAGTAATTTCAAGTTCATTTATTAGGGTTTTATTATTATACTTCATGTGAAAATATTGATAGGCCTAATTATAAATTATACATGTTTTTTGCAGGATTGTTATTCTCAAATTATCGGTTAATATGATCATTTTAAAAATGGTACAGCCCATGGACAGAAAACTTCCCCCCAAATAACAGTATTATTTCATTTCTGATTAAAATAGGTTTGAAAAACGCAAACATAAAATAACACAAAAACAGTCTAAAAGCATAAAATATCCTTGACTACGCCTATGAAAAATATTGAAGATTAAAGATCAGGTCAATATAAATTGTAAAAAGACCAGAACGTGGTGTAAATCATGAACGTTAACCGAATTGTGAGTGAAAACTACACTAAGAACAGTGGCTTCAATTCACGAAAATTAGGGGTAGTGTATTTTCAAACCATAAGGGGGGGGGGGGAGATGATTCAATTTTTTAAATAAATAAGTAAAAAAATTGCATTCTTTAATTGAAATACCAAAAAAAAAGATATTTTAAGACTCCAAAAGGAGGAGGAATATCAAAGGGAGCAAATGTCACTCGCATCTGCTTAAGGCTTTCTTTCTAAGTGTAAGGGTGTAAAAAATGTTTGTATTTTGAACAGTGTCAGTGTGGTTTAAATTTCAAAACAGCAACGGAAATTAAAATATAAAATAAAATTTCCCTAATAATCAAGAAGAATGGACAGAACTAATGAAAATAAACTGAATTTTTAATCAAGGAGGCACACTTGTGCCTCTATAAAGAGGCGACCCACCAGAATGTTAAGCGATTTCAGGTCCTAGAGGTCGCAGAGAGACGGCGGTAATTGCATTTTGTAGCCCAAGCTCAAACTAAGAAACTTGCAAAATTTCATCCCCCGCCGACTTTATCTTCATGGGGTAAACTGGGCCGGAAGTTTGGACCCTCCCCCCACAGCCCCCCTTTAACGTTGTCTGATTGTGCTGAAACTTAGATAGTAGGCTTTCCTAGAGCTTATCCTCGAAATTTCAGCTCAATCCGATCACTCCTTCCCTGTTTTCAAAAAACCAAATATAGCCACTTAAAATTCATCATCTCTTTTTTTTTCTTAGCCACGCCTACAGGCCACAGTTGGCAACGGATCCGGTTGAATGAGGACTCATTCGAAGCAGAATTTGACCTGTTAGGGCCTTTTGATATTTTCAGACCGAAAAAATTACCCCCCGAATTTACATTTACGAAAAACCTCGTTTTCCTATATTAGCCCATGTTAATTTTTCCCACCACAACCCCCCCTTTAACGTTGTCTGATCGGGCTGAAATTTAGAGGATAAGCTTTCCTGGGGCCTGGGACCTTATCCTCGAAATTTCAGCTCAATCTGATCACTCCTTCCCTGTTTTCCAAAAACCACATATCAAGATTTTTGGGAATTTGCTTGCGTCGAAAATACATACTATTTGCTAAACAACAATTACTATTGTGTTTGTATAGTCCAGCAGCTGAGACTCTCGACTTTCAAGCAGAAAACCCGGGTTCGAGTCACCATCAGAACAACTTTTTTATATACTTTGAAAAGAAACTCAGTTTCTTTTTTAAATTATTTGAAAAAAATTACGTTTTCTAAAGAGTTAAAGAGGCTGAGTTACAAGGTCGACCCTTAAAACGTACAGGGATTAGGAGGCACAGTTGGGGGGCTGTTAAAGAGGCTGAGTCACAAGTTCGAACCTTAAAATGTACAGGGATTAGGAGGCACCCTGTACGACGTGATTTGAGTATTCAGAAATTAAAAGCCTTAACACAAGAATGTTCAAGAGCGGGGGGATTGGGGGGCGGCAGCCCCCCAACTTTAACTCCTGACACGATCAGCTAACAGTTAGTCAAGCAATAATAAGTAATAAACTGTACAAAAACGTGCAGAAATTATTTGAAAAAAACTACGTTTTCTAAAGAGTTAAAGAGGCTGAGTTACAAGGTCGAACCTTAAAACGTACAGGGATTAGGAGGCACAGTTGGGGGGCTGCCGCCCCCAAACCCCCGCTTTCGCAGCCTTTAAATAAAAAAAAAAATTTAAACTGAAAGTAAGGAGCGACATTAAATCTTAAAACGAACAGAAATTATTCCGTATATGAAAGAGGCTGTGCCCTCCTCAACGCCTCGCTCTTTACGCTAAAGTTTGACTTTCTCACAACTCTTTTTTTAAACAATAAAAACTTTAGCGTAAAGAGCGAGGCGTTGAGGAGGGCACAGCCTCTTTCATATACGGAATAATTTCTGTTCGTTTTAAGATTTAATGTCGCTCCTTACTTTCAGTTTAAATTTTTTTTTTTATTTAAAGGCTGCGAAAGCGGGGGTTTGGGGGCGGCAGCCCCCCAACTGTGCCTCCTAATCCCTGTACGTTTTAAGGTTCGACCTTGTAACTCAGCCTCTTTAACTCTTTAGAAAACGTAGTTTTTTTCAAATAATATATAATAAGATGAATTCCTGGAAAACTGAGCAACTCATGACTGCAGATTTATTCAGCTAAAGTTTATATGTTTCAATGTTATAATCATAAAATTAAAGTTATTAAACTGTAGTTGGTTTTCCACAAACAGCAAATGACACAATAGCCTTTAGATGGCTTAGGGAGGAAGAGAGGTCAATAGCTCTATACCTGAATTAGCAATTTCAGTTCGTTTTATGTTTGACTTGATTATTCATTTTACTTTCTCCTCGTTTTAGGATTTATTTATTCATCAATATCAGTATATGCTATCTTAGTGTTTTTTCGTGATTTTTTTTTTATTTCTGTTTATTTTCGGTATTTATTCATTGGTCAAATGTGTACTTAGCATTTTTGCTCGATGGGGGTACTTTTTCTTGAAGGGGGTAACAAAAACTTTAAAAACACATCGAAATTTTTTCCGTACATTTTTATTACGTTCTTATGATTAAGACAAAAGGTTTGGGGTGGAAAGTTTCAAACCCAGTGATCTCCTCTTTCTGTATATGGCCCTGGAACTGATAGTAATTTTTCACCATTTTGAGTTTGAATTATTGCGGAAATTAATTACTGCTCGTCTTGTGTTTTAAGAAGGCTCTTTACTCTTCTTTGATACCTTCTGTTTCGTTTCTTTTTTATTAATTACTCCTCTTTGATTCCCAAAGTTGTATTATTGGTTATAATATGAATATTATGTCATTTTTTTTAAGATTTCCAGCTTAAGAATTAGAATGACTACTTAGAAACCTAAACTTGCGTAGAGTGATCTGAGCATTTCTTTGATTGTATTCAACATAGGTAGGGCATAAATTTCGTTCTATTCGAAATTGTGGTTCAGAACGGTTCTTAAACTAAGCTTATTATTCAGCAGCAATCTATAGGTAATATACACGAAGAAATCCTCCTGGTGGAATATTTTGAAGACCAGGTGTGAATGAAAACTGAATAAGAGAATATACAACAGATACATTAATCATCTCCGTTTATTTCTTACTCTTTAAACTCTTTTATTTGTGACTTTGACGTGAGAGCATGCTTAGTGTGATAGAGAAAAATACTTTGTGAAAACTTGGATGTACGTAATGTATTTTGACTGAAATAAACATCAACATTTCCCGAAGTTTCTGTTTAACTCCCTCAGCTATTCCTGAAGTATTGCAGATAAACCCTTTGGAGAGCCTGAGTGCGCATAGTTTTTTTGAATATTATTCAACCTCCCCCTCATATACCTTAAAAGTTTCAACGTAAAACATTTAGTCATTCCCGAGATATTGCAAGTACTCCCAGTGGGAATCTCCCACCTTGATGCACATAGTGTCTTTCAATTTAGTTCAACATACTTTTCAATATTCCCTGAAGTTTCAACTTAATACCGTAGGTGTTCCTCATATATTGCAGACACGCCCTTTTAATAACATGGATAGACGTCTGATTTAGTCTTTTGATTTAGTTCAAACTCGATTTATTTCAATAACTCTCTCAGCAATCTCTGAAAGTTTCATCTTCATGCTCGTAAACCTTCCCGAGATATTGCAGATAGGCCCTTTTGACAACTTGGACGCATATAGTGTCTTTTGATTCGATTCAACATCCCCAGCAGCATACATTTAAAGTTTCAACTAAATAACCTTGGCTGTTCCTGAGATACAGTATTGACGATCGATCTTTTTGACAAACTGGATGCACATAGTTTCTTTTGATTTAGTCCAACATCCCCCTCAGGATTCCCTAAGAGATTCAGCTTGATATGCTAATCAACCCGTCCCTGAAAGTCTTTTGACAACCCTGATACACCAACTGTTATGTGATTGAATTGTACATCCCTCACGGTATTCTTTGAAAGTTTCAACTTGATAACCTTAGCCGTTCCACAAATTTTTCAGGTACGTCTTCTGACAACAAGGATTCTCAATTGGTCTTTTGATTTAGTTCAACATCACTATCGACTTTCCTTGAAAGTTTAAACTTAATAACGTTAGCCGTTCCTGAAATATTGCAGAAGCTACCCCTTTTCGTTGTAAAAGATATATAGGTTCAAAATATTACCCATTTGCGTTATTGACGGATCTTGCCCCTGGGCCAGGGGAAGGGGGGGTCATGTCAGCTGCGGTGGTATTTTTACTGTACCTTCTGAGTATTTCGAACAAAATAGTTTGTTCAAAATCTGATCGACTGATCCTTGGAGGTTGGAGGGTCCGATAGTAAAAAAGGACAAGGAGAGCTGGTCACCTTTCAATTGCTTTTGACTCCTAAAAAGGCTTTAAAAGTTTCAATTTCTAATGAAATAAGCCACCTCCAAAGTTACTACGGCCGCCCCTTCCATTTGAAGAGGTTCTGGAAAAAATTAGTAAATAACACATGCAAGGCTTTTGGCTCTTTATTGCAGCCAACGCTAAAGTATTGGTTTTGATAAGGAAAAAAAATACGTTGTTCACTGGATAATTTCTGTTAATTACTTTTCTCTGTTTTTCTTCCTTTTTTTCTTTTTTTCTCTCTTTGAAGGGAATTTTGCCAGACACATCGGTCATTTACAAAATGCATACGTATATAAAAGTTACTATCAAAGATTCCAAATCTCAGATTATACGATGGCTTTTAAACATAAATTACGCTATTTATTCAAAATGTGTTTTTTTTTCATTTCTGGTTTGTTTTTGACTTATTATTTTATGGGCGGACTCACCATCTGAGTCGAGGCTCAGAACAAAAAAAAAAACATCTTTTCATATGAAATTATATGATGGCTTTTAATCTTGGATTGCGCTGTTGATTCAAAATATGATTTATATTTATTTTTGTTTTTGTTCGTAACTTATTATTACGGACAGACATGCAAACTGAGCCGAGGCTAAGGCCACAAAGGGCCGTTTCTCCGCTTATGACCTAGAGTTTCATTAAGAAAAAAAGGGGGGAAATGTATTTGTCCTAAATAAGAAAATAGACATATGAAATAAAAAGATAAGGAATTGTATTATATGTTCTTCCATTTTTTCAGAAACTTTTGAACTTATGCAACATGTTCTCTGTCGTTATTGTTTTTTCTATTCCTCTACAAATTAAGGTACTTTAGTATTAGTTGGTACCCACGCGAAAAGTCAAGTTTGGTCATTATAGTCATCTAGCCCGGGTCACAGCTTTTGGTTTTCTCATTTCCTGAATACTTTGTATTGGGTAACATACCACCTTCTGAACTACCACAATTGGGTCTAAGCCCTACAGTAATATAAAAATTGTCATTTCAAGACTAGCTGAAAATCTTGTATTCTATTTTTATTGAAAACCATCGTATTAGGGTTGGCCTTTTAAAATTACAACCCATTTTTACAATGGTATTTTGTATGTAGGGAACAAATGTTGATATACTTTCTTTCTTTTTTACTGCGGATGAGTTTGTTGCCTAAGCTTTGAAGGGCAAGAAACTCTTGTAAGGGAAGAGGGTCTGACGTACCTGAAGCATTTAAGTTTTAGCCCAAGTTCCAAGAAGTTCACCTGTTGTAGCTTATTTTGGGAAGGGTCATGTATAAACGCATTGAGGTATTCAGGCTGTTTTATACCTCAGACAATTCCCATGTTTTTGCCTTATTCTTCCGAATTTATTTTGTAGAGTTTGCCTATCGAGATTTCCCCCTGCCATGCCTTAAGAAAAAATCTTGGTTCTAAAACAAATTTCTAAACATATATCACGGGAGAAAGACATGTCATAGGTGTTAAAGCGATCCCCCCATACTCTCTTTCCTATCTGGAGATTGTCCTCGACCTTCTGTGAAATACGAGTCTAGTTGCGTCCTGAATAGATCAAGAAACTTTTAAAGGTGATTAATAACGGAAGAGTTTGAAAAACATACCAGGACACTTCCTATACTCTCCATCATCCACAACAAAAACTTGGCTGTCGTCCCCAATAAATCCTTTGAAGTATCTTTTGACTTTGACTTCCATTACTTTTCTAGTTTTACTTGAAAACACAAAGGGCTCTTTGAAAAAAGCATCGTTAACGGAGAGGCTTCTGAAGCTTTCTATAAAGCCAGTTATTACAACCGGAGAAATATTGTCATTCACTTCAAATTCTCTGTAACAACTGTGACCTCTTTTCTTCCGCAGTCTTGATGCATCTGTGGAAAATACTGATAAACACAAAAATACTAAAAAATTTCTAATTGTTATTTCCATAGTTGTATCAGTCTTGGCTAAAAAGTTGTATCACTTCGATGTTTATTGTATTACAGGACCAGGTCCAATCGTAATTTTCAATTTTATTGGATTGTAGGACCAGGTCCAGTCGAAGTATTCGATCTCATGCTACTTTGTATATCACTTCACTACTAAGGTACCTTAATGATTGTTCAAGTATACGCGTGCCGCCTAGCTGTAGGCGGGGCAAAAATGGATCTTTTTAAGTTGCTTCAGCCGCGAATTTAAAGTCTTTGCGGTTCGAACTTCAGGCCACCCCGGGATCTTTACAGGGGGTGACAAGCATAAATAGTAATCAAAGGGTAAATAAAATGACAGTTTTATTAGTTTGAACGGAATGTAAGAAAATGTATATGAATAGCAGCTTATTAAAGAATCATTGAAATAGATAAAATGGTTGACGTGCGAACTAAAATGAAAACGGTGTTGCATTGACATTTCTTAATAAAGTTTGGTATTTTATATCGTGTATACTTTCATCTCATTCAAATTTAAAAGTATCAAGGACAGGGCTGGATTTAAAGCTTTGTCGCTTCTAGGTCATAGTTTTTCTGGAACTCCGTTTTTGCGAGATTTTTTTTTAGAAATCCCCGGAAATTTGGAGATAGTGGAAAGACTGACCAGGACGCAACTGATGAGTCAAATGTAATGAAAGAGAGAGGTGATACAGAACATTCTTGGGAGACATCGAATAGTTTAAACACAGCCACGGAATTCCTGTGTTGTTTTAAAATCACTTTTCTGTGAATAGGCAGCGCGGCAGCGGAGTACAACTGGCACTTTGATGATAAATCACATCAGTCCAGTCTTTGTCAAAAAAAAAAACACTCAGTGATAATTTATTGCGCCCCCTAGTATTGTGTGCCCCTAGGCCCGGGCCTAGTGGGCCTATTGGTAAATCTGAGCCTAAACAAGGATATCAAAATAAAATTAGTTTCTTCCCCCAGGATCATGTTTAGTCTATTCTTACCTGAAAACTGCGATTTCTCAGGATTTCTCTTTCGGGAGTAGCAAAATTATGAGCTTTTTAGGGGACAGTACTTTATTTTTAACAGACTTGTTAAGTTAAAATGTGAAAATATATAAGCTAAACTAATTACCTTTATTTGACAACGCTTTATTGTCGTAATTAAATAAGTAAAACAAGTTTTTTCCAACTGAAAGTAAGGAGGAACCTTAAAACAAACAGAAATTATTCTGTAAATGAGGGGGGATTGCCCCTACCTCAACCCTTGCTATTTACACTAAAGTCTTAAAGCTCCTTAAAATGCTTCTCATTCAAAATCAACCGCCCATGTGTTTGAGTAGTCTTTCCTAAAGAATCAAGATAAAAAGTCAAACGTTAGCGTATAAAGCGAGGGTTGAAGAAGGGGCATCCCCCTCACGTACAGAATAATTTCTGTCCGTTTTAATTTTTAATGTCGTTCCTTACTTTTAGTTGAGAAAAAACTTGCTTTTTATTTAATTTATGATTGTTTTTCAAATCATGTCAGAAAATCCCCTAACATTTCTCCTGAAAAATTCCACCAAAAACTTTTCCCCCCATTGAAAATTCTCCCCATGGAACCTACTCCCCCTACCAAAAGAAAAGGACCCAGAAAGATTTCTGTATATTTACCAATGACAAATACTATATGGTGGGCAAACTACGTAAATTACAGCCCTTTCCCCAGGGACTGGGGAGGGTAATGTCATCACCAAAAGCTTTGCTATTGGACCTCTCACCTATGTTTAATCACATGGCTATCTTAAAATTATGGATGCCTTTCGGGGGAAAATGGGCATGGTAGGGGGACCTAGCTGCCCTTCAATCTTTTTGGTCACTTAAAAAGGGCACTAAAACTTAAAAAGGTTTCCGTTCGAATGAGGTCTCTCCCGATCTTCTAGGGACATCGATTCGATGCAATCATCCCTGGAAAAAAAATGTGAAAGAAAGAACAAACAAGGTAATAAACACGCATCCACGATCTTCCTTCAAAAAAAAGAAGATTCTTACACTTTGCAGTTGGGAGCTTGAAACCTCTATAGTTAGGTTCTCTGATATGCTGAATATGATGGTGTTACTTTTGTTAAGACAACATGACTTTTTAGGGATGTCTACTCCCTTTTCAAAAAAACAGGCAAAAATGTTTCAGGTATATGTTCAGGTACATTCAAATTGATGAACTTTATCAAAAATTCCATTTTTTCGAGTTTTGGTAACTATATACTGGGCCGCGTCACTCCTTACTTACAGCTCATTACCATGCACTGTTTGAAAATTCAAATATTAACAGTTATACCTTCAAACGAGAGCTAAATCCTCTTGTGTTCTTTGCTTTCATTAATTAAAAAAACTTTTTCAACAAAATAAGTATTTCAAAGAAAAGTAAAGAACTCCGTTAAACAAAAATGAGCAAAAACAAAATCAAATAATCTACCAAACGTGACCAAACTACCACAAATCAGCATCGATAAATAAATGAAACCCAAAACGAACAGAAATTACAATAAATGACCGGTTCAAACTCAAAACGAGCAGAAATTAACATAAGTTGGGCTAAGAACCCCTATGCCTTCCAAAGGCCAGAACATAATTTTCACTTTACTGAAAAAAATATAAATGTTTTTACTTTTATAACTTTAATAAATCAAATAATATTAACATTTTCATTACTAAATATCAGTATATGTATATTACACTGACAATGCACATTCATTTGTATTTTTTCCAATAAAGTGCAAATTATGTTCTGGCCTTGGGAAGGCTTAGGGGTTCATTTATTTGTCGATGCTGATTGGTGGTAATTTCACGCTTGATAAATTATTTTATTTTATTTTTTGCTCATTTTTGGTTTAATGGAGTTCTTTGCTTTTTTTTGAAAAACTTATTTTGTGGAAAGTTTTTTTTAATTAATTTCTGTTCGTTTTATATTGACACAGTCTTTTCAGAATATTAAAAAGGACAATAGTCATTTCAATTTCCAATCGAATGATCCCTTTTTGAAGTTTCTACGACAACGCGTTGTATAAAAACTGTAAACTTTGGAAGTGGGTTTTTCTAGGTTGAAATCTGGTTAGAGACTCAAGACATCCTCCACCGGTAGAACCCAGATAATAGGCCAACGCTACCATAAGACTCCAAAGAGAAGAGGTCATACTTTACAGAGAAGTAGACACTTTACAGAGAAGTGAACCCAGAAAGTTTACAAAACCTTATATGCCCCCTGGGCATAACTTACAACCCTTGCCCTGAGGGCTGTGGGGGGTGTCTTCCTCAAAAACCTAATCTCAAAATTTTGATTGGATGTGTTTGGGAAAAAGGTGGGCGTGAGAGGGGGGTTACTTCTCCTCCATTCACTTTCGACTATTAAAAAGGTCACTAGCCCTTTGAATTTCCAATCAAATGATCCTTTTTTGAAGTTTCTACAACAACGCTTTTTATAAAAAACTTATATGCCCCCAGGGCATAATTTACAACCCTTGCCCTGAAGGCTGTGGGGGAGTTTCCTCCTCAAAAACATAATTTCTATCTGGAAATCAACTACGCTGAACAAAATGGCTATCTCAAAATTTGGAGTGGATGTGTTTCGGGAAATGGTGGGCGCGGAAGGGGTGTTAGTTGCCTTCCAATCACTTTCGACTATTAAAAACGGCACAGGTCACTCCAAATTCCAATTGAATGAGCCCTTTTCGAAGTTCCCGCGACAACTTCTTCGATACGAAGTGCCCTGCTCTAAAGAAGAAAAATACTAAATAATACATTGTGCCAACATCGTTCTTATATGCCCCCAGGGCATAACCTAAAACCCTTGCCCTGAGGGTTGTGGGGGAGTGTCCTCCTCAAAAACATATTTTCTATCTGGAAATCAACTACGCTGAACAAAATGTTTATCTCCAAATTTTGATTGGATGTGTTTGGGGGAATGATGGGCTTGGGGGGGGGGGTCTAGTTGCACTCCAATTATTTTCGACTATTAAAAAGGGCACTAGCCACTCTAATTTCCAATTGAATGAGCCCTTTTCGAAGTTTTTACGATAACTCCTTCGATACGAAGTGCTCTGGTATGAAAAAAAAATAATACATTGTGCCAACGTCGTTCTTTACTTAGGCAGCGCGATTGCGCTGCCTATGATTTGTTTTTGGAGTTTAAGTTTTTTGCTTAAGTTTTTTATTCCACTTTGAAAATGTACGTAAAAAACTTAAAATGTAAGTTTTTTTTAATTAATTTCTGTTCGTTTTATATTGACACAGTCTTTTCAGGGAAAAAGAAAATAATACTTTAAATCTTTTCTTTTTTTTTAAGACTTTATAGTTTGGCCTAAAATTTGTATGCCGGAGAAAAATTTTCATCAATTTTTAACAACAAAGACCCTTTTAAAAATCTGGACACAATTAGTACTGTTTAATTTAGTTTCATACCTCCTCTAGTTGACCTGAAATGGAAAACTTGATACCATTCGCAAAAAAAATCTGTTTACTTTCTTTGATAGTTTGGACACACTTACGCTATTTTGCTTTGGTTAAATTTTAAGAGAAGAGGTAGCCCCGAAAGTTTGAACCTAATAACCTCAGTCATTCTTGGGATACTGCAGAGATGCCTTATTGGGAATTAGCATTAACACAGTGTATTTGATTTAATCTTAAGGCAACATTTAGTTTTTAAACATAAAGGGCAAATGGGAAGGTGGAAGTGGGAGGGGGATTAGTTGCCCTCTGATCACTTTCGACTATTAAAAAGGGCATCAGCCCTTTTTATTTTTAATCGAATGAGCCCTTTTCGAAGTTCTCACGACAACTCCTTCGAT
The DNA here is from genome assembly GCF_049724085.1 of Artemia sp. Qi Xiang Cuo. Classification (NCBI taxonomy): domain Eukaryota; kingdom Metazoa; phylum Arthropoda; class Branchiopoda; order Anostraca; family Artemiidae; genus Artemia; species Artemia sp. Qi Xiang Cuo. Next base: position 21,021,923 of record NC_142797.1, on the reverse strand, counting down.
ACGAAGTGCCCTGGTCTAAACAACAACAACAAAAAAAATAATGATATATTATACCCACATCGATCTTTACTATAAAAATGCCAAGCCTTCCAATCACTTTCGACTATTAAAAAAGGCACTAGGCCTTTCGATTTCCAATCGAATGATCCCTTTTTGAAACGACGACGCTTTCTATAAACACCTTATATGCCCCCATTACATAAATTACAACCCTTACCCTAAGGGCTGTTAGGGTGGTTGTCATCCTCTAAGACCTAATTTCCAGAACTTTCAACTGCGTTAAACAAAATGGCTATCTAAAAATTTTGATTGGATGTGTTTGGGGAAATGGTAGGCATGAGAGGGGCGTTTTTCGCTATCCAAACACTTTCAACTATTAAAAATGGTACTGACCCTTTCAATTTCCAATAAAATGAGCCCTTTTGAAGTTTCTACGACAACACTTTTAATGCAAACCTTATACACACCCAGGGAACAACTTACGACCCTTGCCCTGAGGGCTGGGAGGGGTGTCATTGTCAAAGACCTAATTTCTTGAATTTTCTACTATGTTAAACAAAATGGCTATCTGAAAATTTTGATTGGATGTGTTTGGAGGAATGGTGGGCGTGAGAGGGGGGTTAGTTACCCTCCAATCACTTTCTACTATTAAAAAGGGCATTAGCCCTCTCAATTTCCAATTGAATGAGCTCCTATTGAAGTTTTACGTCAACTCTATGTATATAAACCTTATAAGCCCCCAGGGCATAACTTACAACCTTTACCCTGGGGGCTCAGGGGGGTTTGTCATCCTTAAATACATAATTTCCAGAATTTTCAACAACATTGAACAAAATAACTATCTCTAAACTTTGACTAAATGTTTTTGGGGGAATGGTGGGCGTGAGAGGGGGGCTAATTACTCTCCACTCACTTTTGACTATTAAATTAAAAGGGCAATTTCCAATCAAATGAGCCCTTTTTGAAATTTCTACAACAAATTTCAATATAAACCTTATATGCCCCCAGGGCATAACTTACAACCCTTGCACTGTGGGCTCTGAGGGGGATATCATCCTAAAAGACCTAATTTCCAGAACTTTCAACTACGTTGAACAAAATGGACATCTAAAAATTTTGATTAGATGTGTTTTGGAAAATGGTAGGCGTGAGAGGGGTTTTAGTCGCTCTCCAACCACCTTCGACTATTGAAAAAGGCACTAGCCCTTTCAATTTCCAATTGAATGTGCCCTTTTGAAGTTTCTACAAGAAGACTTTCAATAAAAACCTTATATGTCCCCAGTGCATAACTTATAACCCTTGCCCTGAGGGATGTTGGGGGAGGGGTTGTCATATTAAAGACCTAATTTCCAAAACTTTCAAATACGTTGAATAAAATGGCTATCTAATAAAGTTGATCGGATGTGTTTGGGAAAAAGGTGGCCTAGAGAGGGGGGTTAGTTGCCCTCAAATCCCTTTCAACTATTAAACAGGGCACTAGCCCTTTGAATTTCCATTCGAATGAGCATTTTTTCAAGTTTCTACGACAAAGATTTCAATAAAAACCTTATATGCCCCCAGGGCATAACTTGTAACCCTTGCCCTGAAGACTGTGGGGGGAGTGTCCTGCTCAAAGGTATAATTTCTTGAAATTTGAACTGCGTGGAACAAAATGGCTATCTCAAAATCTTTATTGTATGTGTTTGGGGAAATGATGGGCGTGGAAGGGATGTTAGTTGCCTTCCAATAGCTTTCGAATATTAAAAAGGACAATAGTCATTTCAATTTCCAATCGAATGATCCCTTTTTGAAGTTTCTACGACAACGCGTTGTATAAAAACTGTAAACTTTGGAAGTGGGTTTTTCTAGGTTGAAATCTGGTTAGAGACTCAAGACATCCTCCACCGGTAGAACCCAGATAATAGGCCAACGCTACCATAAGACTCCAAAGAGAAGAGGTCATACTTTACAGAGAAGTAGACACTTTACAGAGAAGTGAACCCAGAAAGTTTACAAAACCTTATATGCCCCCTGGGCATAACTTACAACCCTTGCCCTGAGGGCTGTGGGGGGTGTCTTCCTCAAAAACCTAATCTCAAAATTTTGATTGGATGTGTTTGGGAAAAAGGTGGGCGTGAGAGGGGGGTTACTTCTCCTCCAATCACTTTCAACTATAAAAAGGGCACAAGCCCTTTCAATTTCCAATCGAATGAGCCTTTTTTGAGGTTTCTACGAAAAGGCCTTCTATAAAAACCTTATATGCCCCCAGGGCATAATTTACAACCCTTACCCTGAAGGCTGTGGGGGAGTGTCCTTCTCAAACACATAATTTCTATCTGGAAATCAACTACGCTGAACAAAATGGCTTTCTCGAAATTTTGATTAGATGTGTTTCAGGAAATGGTGGGCGTGGAAGGGGTGTTAGTTGCCTTCCAATCCCTTTCGACTGTTAAAAATGGCACAAGTCGCTTCAATTCCAATTGAATGAGCCCTTTTCGAAGTTTTTACGACAGCTTCTTCGATACGAAGTGCCCTGGTCTAAAGGAAAAAAAAAATAAATAATACATTGTACCAACATCGTTCTTATATGCCCCTAGGGCATATACTTAAAACCCTTGCCCTGAGGGTTGTGGGGGAGTGTCCTCCTCAAAAATATATTTTCTATCTTGAAATCAACTACGCTGAAGAAAATGGCTATCTCAAAATTTTGATTGGATGTGTTTGAGGGAATGATGGGCTTGGGGGGGTCTAGTTGCACTCCAATTATTTTCGACTATTAAAAAGGGCACTAGCCACTCTAATTTCCAATTGAATGAGCCCTTTTCGAAGTTTCTACGATAACTCCTTCGATATGAAGTGCTCTGGTATGAAAAAAAATAATACATTGTTCCAACGTCGTTCTTTACTTAGGCAGCGCGATTGCGCTGCCTATGATTTGTTTTCGGAGTTTAAGTTTTTTGCTTAAATTTTATTCCACTTTGAAAATGTACTTAAGTCTATATCAGGGTTAAACTAATCAAATCCAATCTGTAGCAAAAATTCTTCCGTGTACATCCAGAATGTGCTATTTCTAATTAATTCAATATAAAAAAAAATTGTATTGATTCCAAAGGATCACATTATTTAGAAAGGGTAATTAAACAAATTATACTTTCAGCCGAAATGTTAATGTTCTTATTTCAAGGTACGTTCTCGCCAGTTTTTTCTGGAAAGAGGAGCAAAATTTTGGGTAACACAGACTAGTAAAACTGACAAAAAACAGGGTAGGCTACCTATTGAAAAATAAGAAATCATAGGGACAATTATGCAATTTTTAAATGTCTTCAGAAGGGTGGAGGAGGGGCATGGATCCTTAGGATCCCCATGTGGGTACAAGGCCGTATCCATGGTGTTAGGGTGCTTTGAACCTCCCCCCCCCCCTGAAATGATTGTCTGACTCCTAAAATCGTAGAAAAATGAATATAAACAAAGTTTTGATGCGTTTTAAAGTTTTTTGTACACCCCCCCCAAAAAATACACTTTTCTTAGCCCCCCCCCCTCCCACAAAAAAATCTTGGATACGACCCTGTGTAGGTAGGCTACTTCTACTTTTGTTCCTAAACCAAACAGAAATATGTTGTCTCCATAGCTCATCACTGGTAACCTAAAGTGGTTTACCCTTATTTGCCTAAATGGCATTCATTTTTTTTTTTTTTTTTTATCTAGGTTTATTTCGACTCCAGTCAAAATATCTTGACAAATGATGGCCATTGTGTATTTAGAAAAAGGCGGCTGAATTATCACCTCTAGTCACGCAAGCTGATGAATCTCCTGCCCATTGAATATTGAAGTTAAAATGCGTGAATGCTAGCATTAAAAATAAGCAATAGGGACCAATTGACAAGCCTACAACAAATAAGGATAAAATTAGATGCATTATGGCTAACATTAAATACTTATTTAAGCCTATTATAACAGACTTTATTTCTAGCTGGCTAAAGACGATATAAAACTTAAGGTTATATTAAAGAGAAAATATAGAGATTCTTGTGCTATGCTTTCGTGTTAAAAAAGTATGCTTTAGTTCCATTGTTTCATTTAGTCGGGTCAACCGTCACATTTTTACAACGACCCTGCCTTTTCACCTGCAAGGCCAGGCCGTTTCCAGGTAGGGGGAGGGGAGGTACCGGGTTCGAACATCCCCTCCCTTCCCCCAAAATTTTTGCCTGACTCGTAGAAAAAGTAACGAAATACATACGAACAAATTTTTTGATGAAGTTTTGTAAAGCATTTTTTAGCCCCTTCCCTCGAAGAAAAATCATGGATACGTCCTTGCTGCTAAGGCATTTTTGAGACAGTAAAAAGAACGCATATTCTGTTTTTTTTTGTTTTTTTTTGCAGGAAATTTTAAGCCGGCAAAAAAAACGAGCAGTTTTTTAAAACATTGGCGCCCGCTCGCCTCTGGAAGAATATTCAAAGAACAGCTGATGCAAATATGCTGAAATGTAGAGAGGGAGGGAGGATGTTTTAACGAAGATACAAAAAAACACATTCCAAAATTTAGGATGGCAATATTTTTTAAATTAATATAACAAAAATAGTTTTTTTTAAAGTAGTGAGCAATTTTCCCCGATCCCCCAATTGGTGCCCGAGCTTTTTTCAGTATGGAACATTAATCTTGAAGTATCTTGCAAAGGAGAGGATCCATCAAAGCCAACTATTTATTCCTCAAACAGAAGGTTCTATAAATCCAAAGAACCTAGTATTGAACAGGGTAAATGATTATTTCAAGAGCAGCTTTACTTCAGTGTTGCCACTTTGCTGAAGCTTGGAGGGGGGGGGGGAGAAATTGTTTCAGGAAAATACAAAAAAGACATGCTTCAAAATCTAAGGGTTGAATTTTAGTTGTTGTTTTTTCGGCTTTTTACACGAGAACACCAAAAAAGATGTTTTCCAAAATCTAGGGGGAATTGTCCCACACCCCTAACTGGTGCCTCTGCTTTCTTCATTATTGCTCATTTACCCAGAAGCGTCTTCCAAAAGGAGGGGTTTCTTCAAGACCACCTATTTACTCCTCGAAGCACAGGCTTTGCACATCCACAGAATCTAGCTATTGAACTGGGTAAATGAGTTGCGCCGCACCGTGCACATGTAACATGTAATGCACCCACCACTGCGAACTGAGTTGTAAAACAAAGAAGAGTGATAAAAGACAGTGCTTTATATTTTTCACTACTGCTACTGCTACCTATATTTATTAAAAAAATTAATAATTTTTCTGGTAAATGTTGTCGTATGAGAAAAGCAATGTTGTAAAGTTTGGAATACCACCAGATGGCTAATTTAACATTGTATATATATATACAAATCTTTAAATTAGCCAACCAGCTAACTAGTATTATAAGCCTCGGAGCACAGCTGGATAAAGGAAACATGTTAAGGAAACAGTTCTTACTCCATAATATACAGAATATTCATAATTAAAACGTTTAGAAGGGAGGGGGGACCTTTATCTTTACTTCTTTCCTTGTATTTGCAGTTTTTTGTTTAGAAATTCCTGAAATTCTTAAAACCTATATATATACAGAGTATACACCTCCACCCCCCTAATATGCAAATATATGCCAAGAATTGCATGCTGAATCTAAATATAACATTCATATGCATCACAAATGAACTTTACCCCCTTATTAGCAATATGGTGGATGTCCGTAAAGTTTCTCTGCGTTAGCAGGTCTGATAGACTAATTTGGTTCAGTAATGTCAAAAAATGGCACTACAATACCACCATCAGAAACCAGTTGGTGGTAATTCCGAAAATCTGTTTATTACAGCAGAAAAAAAAACAAGCAGAAGCTGGGCGGTCTTGGCGGTAATGGTAGTGATAAAGCTTCTTGTTGCATGTTCCTTTGAGTTACACCCCCCAATACGGTGAAGTCTAATCTCCTTTACAAATATCAATTAAAGAATATATTCGCGATTATGACTAAAATAAACAGCCCTCTCTGACAAGACAAATTACGTTGAAAATATTCTGCATCTGGATGGGGCGACCGTCTGAAAGCAAAAAAACTATTAAAACAGGAAAAAACCGGTTGCAGCGCTAAAGGATTTCCATGGCCAATCAGACAGTTCGTGGTAACGAACTGTAAGTAAGGATCGACCGGGCTCATTACCGAAACTATAAAAAACGAAATTTTGATGCCAATAGATACATCAAAAGAATCAAATTTTTATGCTGATTTCATATATGTAAATTTCATCAAGTTTAATCATACCCATCAAAAGTTACGTGCTTGAGAAAATTTGTCTGACTTTCGAAAAAAGGGGGAAACACTCCCTAAAAGTCATAGAACCTTAAAGAAAATCACACCATCATATTCAGCGTATTAGAGAAACCTACCGCAGAGGTTTTAAGCTACTATCTGCAAAAATGTGGAATTTTTTATTTTTTGCCAGAACAAAGATTACGGATGCGTGTTTAGTTGTTTTTTTTTTTTTTACCCAAGGGTGATTGTATCACCCAGTGGTCCTAGAATATTGCGGGAGGGCTCATTCAAATGGAAATTAAAATTTCTAGTGCTCATTTTAAGTGACAAAAAAATAAAGGGCAACTAGGCCCCCTCCCACGCTCATTTTTTCCCGAAGTCACCCGATCAAGATTTTGAGATAGCCATTTTGTTCAGCATGGTCAAAAAATATAAAAAACTATGTCTTTGAGGATGACTTAATCCCCCACAGTCCTCGAGGGAAGGGCTGCAAGTTATGAACTTTGCCCAATGTTTACATACTGTATTGGTTATTGGGAAGTATACAGACGTTTTCATCGTCAAAACGATCAGAAATTAAATAAAAAACGTTAAATAAAATAAAAAAAGTTTTTTATTAAACAAAAAAGTTTTTCAACTGAAAGTAAGGAGCAACATCAAAACTTAAAACACACATAAATAATTACGTATATTATTGAGTTCGCCCCCTAGTCAATACCTCGCTCTTTACGCTAAAGTTTTTTTTAATACTTTCATAAGAGCTATTTATTCTAATTAACGGCCTTTGTGATTAAGGGGCATATTTAAAGTATTGGAAAAAAATTCGAACTTTAGCGTAAAGAGCGAGGTATTGACCAAAAGGCAAACCCCCTAATACACGTATTAAAAATATATGAATATAGAAGTTCGTTACGCAAGTTAAATTATAAGTTACGTATATTTATTACTGCAGTAAAAACGTTCGTAAATAAAATTAAACAACTTTCGAGAAAGGCTTTAACCAAAAAAACGTAAAATTAATACGCAAATTTTGTTTTAATTATTTGGTGAGCCAAAATCAAAACCTGCATTAATTCAAAAACGTTCAGAAATTGAAAAAAAAAACAATTTTTTTTAACTGAAAGTAAGGACCGACATTAAAACTCAAAACGAACAGAAATGATTCCGTATATGAAAGGGGCTGTCCCCTCCTCAACACCTCGCTCTTTAGGCTAAAGTTTGACTCTTTTTCACAACTATATTTTTAAAAACAATAAAAAACTTTAGCGTAAAGAGCGAGGCGTTGAGGTGGGGACAGCCCTTTTCATATTCGAAATAATTTTTGTTTGTTTTAAGTTTTAATGTCGCTCCTCACTTTCAGTTAAAAAAAACTAGTTTTTTTATTTAATCCAGTTTTTTTTATTTAATCCAAACAAGACCGCTTTTAAAAGTTTTGAGGTTCGAATGTAGGAACGGTTGAATAACCCCTAGCCCTATACATTCACCACGAGTATCCAAAAAAAATCCTAGGAATTTACACTTTAATTCTGCAATTGCCCTATAATCCAAATTTCCTAGTTTAGTTTAATGCCAAAAATAAAAAAATAATCTTACCATTTAGTGGAATTAATTAAAAAACCTTCCGAAAAATAAGTTTTTCAAAGAAAAGTAAAGGCCATTTTAAACTTAAGCACCTGTTAAAATTCAAACTCAAAACTACCAGAAATTACTATTAAAGAATAAATGAAACCCAAAACGAACAGAAATTAAATAAACAATCATAGCAAAAACATAAAAGTAATAATATAAATGAATAAATAGATCTTAAAGCGAGTAATGCTTAGATTGAACATGAAAATCAAGCTTAAAACGAAAAAAAAATTTTGCTATTGAAGTATAAATGAAACTTAAAACGAACAAAAATTAAATAAACAATCAATGCAAACAAGCATACAATAGATATTAATGTAAATGCACAAATAAATCTTAAAACGAGTAAAACTTAAATTGAATGTGCAAATCAAGCTTGAAACGAACAAAAATCACTAAAAACAAGAGCTTGGGTATCGCACCCTTCTCTCACTGTAAAAGTCTAAAACCTACTGCGTCATTGGCGCTTTAATGAAAACCAATTTCATTACAAATAATTTCTATTGTATTTAATATTGAAAATAAACATTAAAATTATAGTAAAATTTTGAACTGATGAGCTTTCAGCAACTAATATCATTCTACATCAAATATTAAGTTTAATTTTTTAGTTCTATCTAAAATTGTTCAAGACAAACATAGTGTAACTACAAACAAGAATTTGGATACTGTCTCCTTCCTCGACTGTAAATAAAAACCACAAGGCTACTGCGTCATTGGCACTTCACTGAAAATGAATTATATTACAAATAATTTTTTTCCAGTTCTTACAGCATTGAAACTAAAAGTAAAATTATAGTGAAATAAATTCTAGAACTGATGAAACTTTCAACAACTAATATCACTATATATAAAATATTCAATTTGATGTTGTTTATACTTTCCAAGACTGTTCAAGACGCATATATTTTTCAGTAAAGTGCCTATGACGCAGTAGGTTTTAGACTTTTACAGTGAGAGAAGGAGGCGATAACTGAACTCTTGTCTGCAGTGATTTTTGTTCGTTTCAAGCTTGATTTGTATATTCAATTTAAGTTTCATTCTTTTTAATAATCATCTATTCATTTACGTTAATATCTATTGTATGTTTGTTTGCATTGATTGTTTGTTTAATTTCTGTTCGTTTTAAGTTTCATTTATACTTCAATAGCAAAATATTTTTTTTATTTTAAGCTTGATTTTCATATTTAATCTAAGCATTACTCGCTTTAAGATCTATTTATTCCTTATTTCAAAATCAAACTTAAAAAAAAAATCTAACCTTCATCAAAGTACCAAAAACTGGTATCAAAATAACAATATCAAAGTGAAAAAAGTTTTTTCACTTTGATATTGATGGGACATGAGCCCCATTTGGGGCTCAAATGGGACATGAGCCCCATTTGAAGTTTATGCGACGACCCCTTCTATATGAAGTGCGTCTGGGAAAAAATAAATAGAGTTTGGGGAGAGAGTAGATGCTCTCCGATCACTTTTTACTCTTAAAAAGTGAGTTACAACTTTCAATTCCCAATCAAATGAGCCCTCTATTAAGTTTATACGAGCACCCCTTTATAACCACCATATATGCCCCCAGGATATAACTTATAACGCCTAACCTCGGGCCCGGGGGGGGGATGTGTCGACATTGGAATTTTTGTTATTTGAACTATCTTTAACAAAAGTTCTATCTCAAAATTTTTATCTGATACATTTTGGGTGTGGCGGGGGGGGGACTAGTTGCCCTCCAGTATCTTTTGACTCTAAAAAAGTGAACGAGAACTTTCAATTTCCAATAAAATTAACCCTCTCAGAAGTTTATACAATCATCCCTTCCATAAAAACGATATATGCCCCCAGCGCATTACTTACAACGCCTGCCTCCAGGCCATGGTGGGTTGCGTCGACACAGGAGTTTTTTCTTGTCTGAACTTTGAATTATTTTTAATGAAATGGCTATTTTAAACATTTTATCGAATAGGCTTGGGGAAAACGGGTGTGGGGGGGGGCTATTTGCCCTCGGACATCTTTTGACTCTTAAAAAGTGAACTAAAACTTTCAATTTCCAATCAAATGATCCCTCTCTTAAGTCTATACGAGCATTCCTTCCATAAGAGCCATGTATGTTCCCAGGGCATAACTTATAACCCTTGCCCTGAAGATTTTTTTTTGGGGGGGGGGTGTCATGCTCAAAGATATAATTTCCAGAACTTTCAACTACTTTGAACAAAATAGCCATCTCAAAATTTTGATTGGACGTGTTTGGGGAAATAGTGGGCATTTCTGTCTGTTAAAAAGGGCACTAGCCCTTTGAATTTCCAATCGAATGAGCCCTTTTTGGAGTTTCTACGACAAAGCTTTCTATAAAAAGCCTATATGCCCCCAGGGCATAACTTACAACCCTTGCCCTGAGGTCTGTGGGCGAGTGCCCTCCTCAAGAACATAATTTCTATCTGGAAATCAACTACATAAAACAAAATGGCTATCTCAAAATTTTGATTGGATGTGTTTGAGGAAATGGTTGGAGTGGAAGGGGTGTTCGTTGCCTTCCAATCACTTTTAACTCTTAAAAAGGGCACTAGAACTCTCGATTTCCAATCGAATGAGCCTTCTTTGAAGTTTATACGACGACCCGTTCCATATGAAGTGCCTCTGGGAAAAAAAGTAATAATAAATAATTAATAAAACCATGGAGTCGTATGGCCTTTACTATAGACAACGCTATAGCGTTGCCTCTGATAAATACCAAAAAACTATGTTGAACATAAAATAATCTTTGTAGAAGCCAATTGGAATCGATCCTTCTAAATCAAACAGTTCGTGGTAACAAAATGTAAGTAAGCAGCAAAACTCCAGAAACAGAGTCTTTATAACAACAGATACATCAAAAGAATCGAACTTTGATGCTTATTCAAAATATACAAAATTTAACAAGTTTAATGTTACCCATCAAAAGTTATGAGCCTTAGAAAATTTTCCCAATTTGCAAAAAGGGTGGAAATAGCCATTTTGCTCAACATAGTCGAAAGATTTAGTAGCTACGTCTTTGAGGATGATTTGACTCTCCATAGTACCGGGGAGGAGCTATGAACTTTACCCACTGTTTATATATAGTATTGGTTGTTTGGGAATATCCAGATATTTTTGGAAAGGGGGTGATTTTTCTAGTGGGGTAAATACCTGGGAGGATCTTTCTATTGAGGAGGATCTTTCTATTTTCCATAGAGGGGGAGCCGGATTTCCTGGCATTATTGAAAAATCGACCACAAATTAAACGCAAAAAAAACATGTTTTTTCAACTGAAAAGTTGAAAAAACAGGTTTTTTCCCCCTCCTCAATACCTCACTGTTTACGCAAAAGTTTTTTTTAGAACTTTTAAAAAAGCTTATTATTCTAATATTTATTCTTAAATAATTGGAACAAAAACTCAAACTTTAGCGTAAAGAGCGAGGTATTGAGGAGGGAGCTACCCACCTTATATAGGTAATAATTTATGTTCGTTTTAAGTTTTAATACTGCTCCTTACTTTAAGTTGAAAAAGTGCGTTTTTTTATCACTTAAGAGCCTTACGCTTAAGTCAAAACCATTAGTAATTAAACATCCGTAATTATATAATTTTAGTGACTTTTTTTTACTGGTTCGTATAAATTTAAGTGAAAAAAAAACTTATAAAGAACAGAAAATATTCCGTATATGAAGGGCTACCACCTCCTCAATACCCCTCTCTTTACGCTAAAGTTTGACCTTTTGTCCCAATTCTTTAAGAATGACTCCTGAAACACAATGGTCATTTAAAACAAGTAAGAATCTTTTTTTTAAATTACTAAGGAGAAGTATTGAGGAGGGGGTAGCCCCTATTATATACGGAATAATTTTTTTTTCATTTTATATTTTAATGTTGCTCCTTACTTTATGTTGAAGAAAATACGTTTTTTATCAAATTTAGAATAAGGAGCTCTGTTTATTTTTGCATTTTTGCTCAGAAATTGCAATGAACTGTTTGATTCCATTATATTTTTTTCAGTTTGGTTACTGAAAAAGGCTTATTTAATTTTTAAAAAAATCAGACATCTGGTCATTCTGTTACCCTTTAGGATATTTTATCAACATTTCGAGGTACCCCTTTTGTACCTTCTCCATTGCAGCTCAATTTTGAAGGTGGAAGAATTTTCCGTAGGAGAGGGGGGGGGGGAAGGAGGAATTATCTGAGGGGAAATTTTCCGGGGTGAAATTTCCTTCGGGAGAATTTTCACTGGGTGGGGGGAGGATAATTAATGAGGGGAAACGTCTAGCACCAGTCGTCCTAACATAGTTATAATTGAACTTATTGGGCAGCTTCTATGGTTGTTCCTTTGTAGGTATTCCATAGTTATCTTAGAGACTATATTATTTATATTACTGATTTGATTAGAAAGTATAAGAACTGTTCAGATCATAGCCTGTGTTAGGCCCTTGGCTCTCCCCTCCACCTTGGGGTTTGGCAACTTTTGCCTTATATTCCTGGTGGCCCTATGTGTGCTATTATACTGACTGGTCCATTTTTAATCAAAGTAGCGGTTTTTCAAAACACTAGGCTTCTTATCTGTCGAAGAACTGAGAGAAAAGACTGCAAAATATTTCCCGAGTGATGGGGGTGGTAGACTGACTCTAATCAGCCAAACAAGATCAAGTGTCAACCTATATCAACGAGTCAAAGATGATTCGTGTTGTTTTATTTCCACAATGACTTACCAGATTGTTTTCTAGCAAACCAATCAGATCATTTGAATTTATTACTATCCTTCTGAAATTGTCCTTTTGGACGTCTTTGTAATTGTTTTTGTAACGACCATCCCTTGACGTTTAAGCTTGAGTGAAAATCCGATCATACTACGGTGAGATGAGATAGTGAAGGTATAACAATAAGACACTCAACATTATTTCTTACACAGTGGGCGGGGTGGGGTTCGGAAATAGATGGTATTTTTTCTGGAAAAAATCATAATTTTTTCAAAATACTGCATGATTTTGCGGTCTTTTACTATTGCGCATTAATTCTCATCTAAATATTTACGTCAATAATAATTGCAAGTTCATAAAGATATTTTTAGGTCTAGTATGAAGCTGCCATCAAACTTTATAGCTTAAAAAGCACTGGAAAATAACTCTAAAAATTTTTTTTTCTACTGAGTGGTTTTAACAAAGCTTTGACTTAGAAACGCGCTCAGCGGTTCCCCCAGCGAAAGGAAGAGAACGTGTGTCGTCCTTAGAATGTGTAAAATACTAAAAATCTCAAATTTGTGCAAAATTCTAAGAGGTAGCACATTACTTCTGATCCCCAAATATGTGCAACGAAAATTGGAATGAAGCAGTAACAAGTTTTCTACCATTTTAAATGTATTGAAAAATTGAATAAGGGTTGCTTTTTTCACGCCACTGCACTTCTACTATTGACAAGTAATTGCAGCACGTAATACCCGTAATACGGGTATACCCGTAATACACGTAATACGTAATACAGCAACGTAATACCAACATGCTCCTTCTATTCCTTGTTCTATTCAGAATTTCGCCATTTCGAAGAAGTTCCCAATTGCTTCAAATTTCTTCTTATGACCTCCTTCCACCCTTCTCTAGTGTATTACCTGGCCTCCGTTCGGCTTTAAATGGATTACGAACAACCATAATTTTTTTTTACTAACCTGGCACCCTTTATTTACGATACATAACCTAATAACCGACTCATTTGAAGCTTTATGTCATCATTGCTTATGTCAGCTTATGTCTTATGTCATATTGAATATGAAGCTTATGTCATCATTGCAGGAAATGGTGGGCGTGGAGGGGTGTTAGTTGCCTTCCAATCCCTTTCGACTATTAGAAGGGGCACAAGCCACTCCAATTTCTAATCAAATATGCCCTTTTCGAAGTTTCTACGACAACTCCTTCAATACGAAATGCCCTGGTCTAAAGGAAAAAAAAATAATAATAATACATTGTGCCAACATCGTTCTTTACTTAGGCAGCGCGATTGCGCTGCCTATGATACATAACTTAATAACTGGCTCATCTGAAGCTTTATGTCATCATTGCATCGATAATAGGATCATGCCCTCTTTTTTTCGAAGCTAATTGTTTTATAAACCTACTACTTTAAATTAATAAGAAATGTATTAAGATGTTTCTGTTTTTACAGCATTATAATACCGAAAAAACCTACATTCTTCTTTTGTTGTTTTGCGTTTTAACTAGCATAATCTTTTCTTCATAAGGTGAGCTTAAATTCTCGTAACTTAAATAGTATCATTTCGACCTGTTAGCATGCCATCCATTAGTAAAGCAAAACATGACAAGGCTATGCAAAAACCTTTCAAATTAAATGGAAACCTACATTTTACTGAATAATGAATTTCAGCAACTTTCAGCTTCTTCTCAATATGGGCAATAATTGTCATATTTATTCATAGCGAAAGGCTCAGTTTTTACAGTTTTAACGGCAGATCAAGTGATTGATATGATATTAGATTTGCAACAAGTAAAATGTGATACGGAAAAGAAGCATTTATGCTAAGTCAGTGTTAAACCAACTGGAGAGAAAGCTTTATAATTAAAACAAAGTGTTACCAATATAAGCAAGGTGCCTGTTACCAATTACGTTTCTCTCTCTTTCTTATTATAGAAAATGTTCCCAATTTTTATTCCAGTTTTTAGCAGAAAAGGCCGGTTTTTAAACTTGGATTTTTCATTTACTTCAAAAAGCTCGGGGTACTTCTGTATTTTATAGTACACACTCGAGAAGTGAAGTTAGGTTAATCATAAGGAAATATACCAAAATATTATAAAAATATGATAGTTTAGTAACAAAATTATGGAAACCACAATAAAGAATTGTGGAAGGGGTGCCGCCCAGACCGCATTATATGAAATACGCAACCTAAACTAACCAAAATACCTAACTAAATATTTAATTAAAATATAGCTACAATTTAGTTTTTCCACCGAGCCCAAGCTAATTGTCTGGTATAAAGACCATAAAAACCGGTTATTGCTCTGATCTTCGTGATACAAATTCTCTAGTGTGTACCATATAATACGGAAGTACCCAGCAGAAGTGCATCCGGGATTTTTGTTCGGGGGGGGGGTGGGGTGTTTACTAATTTTCTTTTGGGGGGGGGGGGTTACATTAAAAACTTTAAAAAACGCATACAAAATTGGTTTATGTCCATTTTTGTCACGTTTTTACGAGCCAAACAAACATTTCGGGGGGAGGGGGGGGGTTCAAACCGGGTACCCGGATACGGCCTTGGTACCCAGCTCGGTAAAAATAATTGCGATTACCACAATGTATTTTCATTTCGCGAGCAAAGTAAAAAATGGGGCTAATTTCTAAGACAGAGTAGCCTACAGAAAGGTAAAAAAAATATTTTTACTATAGAATAAATTATTATCACCATCATCAGCTTATTACATTTAATGTTTTCTTGGTTTTGCTTTATATTACAATAAACACAGAAAAGAATGAGAGACAAAATAGAAAACAGGAAAGAAGCATCTATGCTGAAATGCTAAAATAATGTCGGAGAAACTTATCATCATAGCAAATTTATTTAAAAACAAAAGAAAATCAGAAAAAGAAGTTTTCAACTATAATTAAATAGCTATATCAAATCTTAAGACAAGAGTCCTATAATAATTTAAACGTAAAACAAGCAGATATAAGTATCAATTAACAAATGAAGTCAAGACAAAAATAAATAAAAATAATAACTAGATCCAACAGATACTGACAAATTAGAATTAATAAATCCTAAAATGTATAGATATTTAATTGAGTAATCACGCCAAACGTAAAACGAGCAGTAATTAACAAAAACAGGAGTATGGCTACTGTCCCCCAAAGGTTCTTAACAGTATAGCGTCATTGGCTATACTGTAACAGTATACGCTATACTGTAACAGTATAGCGTCATTGGCTATAGCGTAATTGGCTATAACAGTATAGCGTATTTTCGTTTCTGTTCGTTTACGGTTTCATTTATTAATCAATAGTAATTTATGTTTAATTTACGTTTCAATTGTTGAAGGGCACTCGTTCTAGGTTTTGATATGGTTCTTGACCTTTTTTGAAACATTTCTTTTTTTGAAAACCTTTTTTTGTTCACATTTTGTTGACATAGTCTTATTACTGGCAAATATTAGGAATGTTCGTAAAGTTTATTCATTTTTTTCTTAAATAATCAAAATATTGGATTAAACTTTAGGTTTTGGATAAATACGAAAATTCTGTCAAAATTTTTGATTAAAAGTAGTTTTGTGTAATAGATTTGTAATAGTTGTTTTAACAATAAAACTTTTGGCATATCAAAAGGCATTATAGTTCATAAATTTGAAATCTGTGTAAATATTTAGTCTTCTATAGAACTGAATCCATCCTGAACACTTTTGAATAAATACATATCTTAAATCACCATCTCATTAAAAAAAAATTATGTTATATTTTCTTATAATATTTTATTATAATTATTATATATTACAATGATATAATATTAAATATTATATTCCATTATTTTCACTGTTGCTCCTAAAATTTAAATAGGGTGTCGACATGGTCAAACTTTGAAGCAGATTAGCTTAAAACCAATCTGAATTTTTCGTGATACAAGTGACCATAATTAGTTGGATATTAAAATTTTAGAATTATTGCGGTAGATGTTGTTCTTTTAATTTCATTTATTATAAAAAATTTTGAACTTCTAAGAAGTTTAATGTAAGTAAAAGCGTATCCCGGAATATATTTCGAACATAAAAACAAAGAAAGAAATGGGGCCGTTTTCCAGAAAAGAAGCTATGAAAAGGCAAAAAAATATACGGAGCACTGTGATTGTGAAACTGATAATTTCCATCCGGTCACACAATATCAAACTGTTAAAAAGCGTAAACATCTTAATTAAATAAGAACTGGAAAAGTATTACTTAATCTAGCTTGGATTCACTAGATTCAAAATTAAGAAATATCAACTTAACGCTTTGAACTCCTTGGTTATGTTACTTTCTTACATTTGACCATAAATACCAGTTCGAAACTTTAAATGTGTATGTTCAACATTCCAACTACGTACAAAAGGTGGGAGGGGCTCCCTACTTGTCCCCTTGAATGTCTTATCATTTCGTTAAGTTTCTCATTTTTTTTTCTTTTTTTTTTCACCTAAATCCTCTTTTTTACTACATTGACAAATTGCTTCTTCGAAATAAATTTATTGTTACTTCCTAAAACATATAAACATTTCCTTATAAACATTATTATTTTTTACTTCTTTATTAATAATTTTCATATTCAAAAATATACCCTACAATTTTCTGAAAATGGAAAATAAATCAAAAACCGATCGAAGAATACCCTTCTCGTGCAAGAATTTGAACAGATTGATGCCTTTCTAAGTAGAATCTGGAAAACCTCTTAAGCCAAGGTTTGGCTTTGGACTATCTCTGAGCACAACTGAAAAAACATATGTATTGATTGATCATGATTAGCACGATATCCATCATTGCGGAGGGGAAGATAAATTACCTTACATTTCAACACATTGGATTCAACTATGTATAGCAGGGACTCTTTCTACTGTATCAATAATGATAATAAGAGTATCGATATGGAAAAATTAACAGGACGATTAGAATTACCAATGTCATCAAGAATTGTTGTAATGCAGATTCTGTTTCAGTGCTGAACAATCTGGGTAAGTGGCTTAGACCCCGGGCTAAACGGACGTGTCTTTAGGCTGCAGAAGAGATGAAAAAAGGTTGGGAGAGGGGGTGGTACCCGTATAAGAAAATCGTGAGAGGGGGAGAAGAGTGATAGAAGAAAAAGCCTGAAAAGTTTCGTATTACTTCAAAATACTGAAATTGTATTTTGATCTTCTTGAATAAAGACGGGAAATGCTTGTTCTATCCTTCTTGCAGACACCCATGGAAAACTATGCAATAGTCCAAAATTATCACTATAAGAAATGTCCAAACTAGTTGTCTTGTATTCCATTTTTGAGATATTATAGGTTGTTTATTTTTTTTTGCAAAAGAGTAGGTGAAAATTACTCAAAATTAAGTTAAATTTCATCATCTTCCTCTTTACCTCTTTGTCTTAATACCTTACCCTTACCCTTCTCCTTGACCATATTCTGAAGATGACCTTATGTTTCAAGAAATGTTTTTGGACTGACCGAAAGATAAATGTTTAAAAGTGATATCTGGACTAGAACCTTGTCAGGGGTAGGGTATCATATAAAAACATAAACAAAATATCGAAACGTGAGTCTGACACATATGAAAGGGTATTTGGAGGCCCAAATTCTTCTTCAAATCTCAATATTTTTTACTAAATGTTTCTTATAATTAAAGTTTTTTCATTTGACACCCACGGTCACCCTCCCTATCTCCTATGGTGAATACGGGTCAATGAAACCAATTGGAGAAATAAAAAAAACTTGCGAACAATTCAAGGCTTGACATAACCCGGGACACACATTTGCATTGATCAAATTTTTTGTTGGTTGAGTTTTTCGTAGATTAATTTAAAAACTTTTTCCACCCAACACATTTTTCAAAAAAAAGTAAATAGCTCTATTAAGCCAAGAAAAAGCAAAGATAAAAGTCAAGTAATCTTCCAAGCATAAAACTACCACAAATCAGTATCAATAAACAAATGAAACCCAAAACGAGCGAAAATTAACATGAGTAGGGCTGATAACCCCCATGCCCTCTCAAGACCAGAACATAATTTATGCTTTACTGAAAAAAGAAAAAAGATGCGACAAGTCTATGGATTCCTCCTTTATTGAATAAAATAAATAAATAAACAAATTACCATGGATTATCAGTTTAATTGACATATACTGGTATTTATTAATAAAAATTTTGATAATTTTTTATTTATGAAAGTAAAGAAAGTGAAAACAATTCAAACGTATTTTGTTAAAAGTAGAATGGTTCAATCTCAGCATTACTCGCTTTAAGATTTATTTATTCATTTATATTATTACTTGTTGTATGTTTTTTGCTATGATTGTTTATTTAATTTCTGTCCGTTTTGGGTTTAATTTATTGTTTGATAGCAATTTCTGGTCGTTTTGAATTTGAATTTTAACACGTATTTTTACACGGCCTTTTTAAAATGGCCTTTACTTTTCTTTTAAAAAATTATTTTTAGTAAAGTTTTTTTTAATTAATTTTTGTTAGTTTTTGGTTTCAAAAAGTTACAAGTTTATAAAAATTCTTTATTTCAAAATTAAAATTAAAAAAAAAATCAAATGTTCATCAAAGTATCAAAACTGGTATCAAAGTAACAATATCAAAGTGAAAAATGGGTATGTGTCAACCTCGGAGTCTTTAACTTACAACGCCTGTCCCTGGGTCCTGGGGGGTTGTGTCGACCCCGGAGTTTTAATATCTGATGTTTGAACTGTTTTTAACAAAATGGTCACCTCAAATTTTTATCGGGTGGGTTTATCCATCCGATAAACCCAAAGGCGTGGAGGTTGGGACGGGCTAGTTGCACTCTGATCTTTTTTTACTCAGAAAACATAAACTAGAACTTTTAATTTCCCTTCAAATGAGTCCTCTCCGAAGTTTATACGAGCATCCCTTTCATAAGAACAATATATGGCCCCAGGACATAGATTACAATGCCTCCCCCGGGCCCAGGAGGGTTGTTTTTATACTGGAGTTTTCGTTATCTGACATTTGAACGATTTTAAAAAATGCCTATCTCAAAATTTGTATTGGATGGGTTTGGGGAAAAAAGGTGGGCTAGGGGCCCTCCGATCTCTTTTGACTCTTAAAAATTAAAATAGAACTTTCAATTTCAATTCAAATCAGACCTCTCTGAAGCTTATACGAGCATCCCTTCCATAAGAACCATATATGCCCCTAGGGCATAATTTGCAAAACTTACCCCCGGGCCCTTTGCGGTAGTGTCGACGCCGGAGTTTTTTTTATATCTGACCTTTGAACTATTTTTAACAAAATAGCTATCACAAAATATTTATCGGATGCATTTGGGGGAAAAGGGGCGTGGCGGGGATAGTTGCCTTCTAATCTCTTTTGACTCTTAAAAACTGAACTAGCACTTCCCCCCCCTAGGCATAACTTACAACGCCTACCCCGGGCCCTGAAGGATTGTGTGGACCCCGGAGTTTTCGTTATGATCTTGGATCTATTTTGAAAAAAAATGGCTCTCTCCAAGTTCATATCGGATGGGCTTGAGAAAAATAGGGCGTGGAGAGGGGGAGTAGTTGCCCTCTGATCTCTTTTGACTCTTAAAAAGTAAACGAGAACTTTCGATTTCCAATCATATGAGCCCTCTCCAAAGTTTATACAAGCATCCCTTACATCAGAACTATTGTAAACCTCTCTTTAGTTCTTTGTTTATGCCCTTCTATGTTGGCAGATGTAATGGTTTACGTAAATTCCAAAGATAGACGATAAACGTTGGTACATGGTCTTTATTAAATAACGTGAGAATACACATAGAGAAAATAAGGTAGCACAAGAACAACTAGCTACGACGAAGGCGAGAGATGGACTCCCTTTAGAAATGAGCGAAGCATGTAACTTTCCTGGAACGGAAGCTCTAGCCCTGGGAACGACCCCTTTCCCACGACTAGCTTTTAGTCCCAAGAGCTCCCCCCTGGACCGCTATCGTTGACGCATAAATGCCCAACTAACTAAGAAAGGAGATACCCGGAAATGCTTCCCGAATTGATGTTAAATACTTTACAGATTCTCCCCCCTGTTTTAAGTTAAATTTCCCAAATTTGGCTTATCCCCTTCTCATTAAACCCCCAAACTTTAATTAAATTCAAAACATTCCCTTCCTAAATTATTCACTTCTCACCTACTAACATTCTACAGCATGAACTAGTAAACAATTACATAATACAAACACTACACAATACTTGCATAAGTAAATACTTACATAGTATAAACGAACCACACTAACAACAGTAGTCGGAAGCTGGATATTTTAACACTTCATTTTTCTTTGTATACTTTAAAATAGACTTGTTCCCCATACCCCTGAATTTGATGAGGACAAGGAAAGTTGGGATTATGTATAAACTTTGAATTAGGGCAAAAGGAATGACCGGGAAAGGCTAATTAATCCTGAAAATACCAGCGACAAATAAAAGAAATTGCAGAAACTTTAAAAATCATACCATGCTGCAATGACGTTAAGATATTATTCCCAATAAAATCCTCGGGGTCTTATTGCTGCGGAACGCCTCGGTTTAGACCTATTTGGTTTTTCTCTACTAGCTTGTGGTTCGACAAATGGCAGTACTACTGTTGATATCTCTACATAACTATAAGCGCTACGCATTAAAACCATCCCGTGAGGCATCAACCTCATCTCGCGAGATATTACAACCAGCTCCCTCTCCCTGGGTAGCCAAACCGCCCTGCGAGGCATCAGTAACATCTCGCAGTGCAACAAAAAAAACATCCCGTGAGGCATCAGTACCATCCCACGGGACCTCAAAACTAGCTCCCTTTTCCTGGGTAGCCAAACCGCCCTGCGAGGAATCAGTACCATCTCGCAGTGCAACACAAAAAACCTCCCGAGAGGCCTCAGAACCATCCCACCGGACCTCAAAACCCGCTCCCTTTTCCTGGGTAGCCAAACCGCCCTGCGAGGAATCAGTACCATCTCGCAGTGCCACAACAAAACCATCCCGTGAGGCATCAGTACCATCCCACGGGACCTTAAAACCAGCTCCCTTTTCCTGGGTAGCCAAACCGCCCTGCGAGAAAATCAGTACCATCTCGCAGTGCAACAAAAAAAACCATCCCGTGAGGCATCAGTACCATCCCACGGGACTTCAAAACCAGCTCCCTTTTCCTGGGTAGCCAAACCACCCTGCAAGGAATCAGTACCATCTCGCAGTGCCTTCTCATTATCATTGAGTCCAAATTTCACCCTCGTCAGCGCATAAAGAAATTCATCGTAAAAAGAATACGTGTCTCCTGTCCCCACTATCTGTTATATCTGTTCATATTTTATTGCAAACTTATACGCATCACCTAAAAAAAAATAAAAAATTCTGCACTATTCTCTAACAAATACCGTTTGTAGGACGGTCTGATCCACTCCTTGAATAAATTTAGAGCAAATCTTCCAATAACTACACCATCATCCCTGGCTTCTAAGGACACCCTAAATAACCTTCCTAATTTTTGCATCCTTCTATAGAATAGATATACCCTTTTCCTTAAATTGAGCCACGCCTACAAACTCTGCAACCATGTTGCCTATTATTTTGCCTGGGGTATATACTACAAGTAATCCACCTTTTAAACTTGAAAAATTTATAATCGTGGGATCCAGATTCCCAAAAAAGGAGCGAAACAAACCATGGGCCAAAAATGACGCACAGCTTTTGAATCAGACCAATTTAACAACAACTGAAATTTTTGTAACTTTGCAACAAACTCAATTTTTGTAACTTTGTAACAAATTTTGTAACAAACTTAATTATTTTTCCATTTTTTGACTTTGTGAGTGGCGTTATTACTAAAAAAAAGGGGTCAATTAGCGATCCTATTACTTGGGACTGTTGAGGCTGTTCTATTGGAGGATTAATTGGGGTGGTGCTCAGGGGAGTTGGAGGGTTTGTTGAGACCCATGTCTTGATCTTTTGAAGGTAATCATAAAGTTCATCTTGATCGAAATCAGGATCATTTGAGTCAAATAAAAGAGGTGGCAATATGCCATTTCCCCTCCACTGTTTTACAAAATCAAAAGCAACCTTTTTGTTATATCCAGTTTCCGCCGGATCGAGAATAGGAATATATCGGTTGCTCTTTTCGTGCTTTCTAATAGGCAGTGATATTTGCAATCTGATCTCTAAGCCTTGCATGATCTATACCCTGAGACTTGGCTCACAGTTAACGAATCTGGCACCGGCACGGCCAGAGCCGTTTATAAGGCCGCAGTTATTCAGTGCCCTTTTGCCATCATTTTGGGCATCAATCTGCGTAATGTATCAGCGTTTTGTCGTATTCCAGGGACACATAGGACAGCCAAATCGTATTTTTAAGGCTCTTCAACAACGAAAGTATGCGTTAATGGACGTTTTATCGAACAACGATTCCAGTATCCAATATTCAGGACTTGTCTTTGCAATAATAGGTTGGATTGCCCTTTTTTCGAAGAAGTTTTCACCAACCTCCAGGCTACACATGCTAGGAAGGCCACAGCAGAATCTGCTTTCGTAATTATTTTTGTCACAATGATTTTTGAAGGTTTCTTTTGAATTTAGTTTACATCAGGAACCCAAATCCTAGGTCTCCCTCTACACGTTTTAGCCTAGAGGGTCCCAGGTAAGGTATGAGCTGCTGTCTCCACCTGTCCACCACGGTGAGACCATGTAGTCTGATTTATCACTGACAAATAGAGATAGAGACGAGTCTTAGGTGGTGCTGGAAAGCACAACCTTCTCTAATTAGCAGGGACAGCTTCCGTCATATATAACCAACATAACGTCAAAGATCATCATGAAATTACAAAACTAGGACATTAATTTTTTACTTTCTATGAAATTTGCTTGGGGTATGATAACCCTATTTTGAAGATTCGCACTGGACAAGACTCTATAATCCCCATCATTCCCCCACTAATCTGTGAGTTGGATTGCCGCTAGACTTTTTTCAGTCTACCTCTGGTCTTGGTCTTACTAAACTTAGTAAAAAGCGAAAGCCTAACGCCAATAAGAGAAAATTGATCAAGATTTGGGATTTCCCGATCAACTTCTTACATAATTATTTCTTAGAAACCCAAAGGAAATACAGAATCTCAAAGCTTGAAGGGACAGTTTTATGCTATACAAAAGCAAGAATTCAAGCGATTACTAAGAATTTTACGATAAGCGGCTCCATTTTGCTTTTTGTTTATACATTTATTTAGCTAGAAAGAAAACTTGCTGATATTTTGTTTCCAAAAAACTCCCAAAGATTTTACAACCTTCGGGAGATCTATACCTCTCTGGTTGACGATTCCCTATCCCAGGTTAGAATTTTGGATCTCTATCAATTATCTTTCATTAGCTACAGACCGCTCATAACAAACATTTCACACACAAAAAGCAAAAGCAATAGTGTTGTCGTGCAACACACTCAATCGTTGGTCAATACACCAACTTTTCCACTTTTTTTTAATAGTAATTCGTATTTTTAGAGAATATTCTAAAAGAATCATATACCTTATCTTAATTCCTCAAGAGCCACTGATGGCACATACAGCGATGAAGAAGTCTCTCCACCTTTCTTATAGCCGTGATGCGGCAGTAAAGTTTTCCCATTCCAATGCTATCGAGGTCTAAGTCGACCTAAGATCTCATTATTAGGCTCACTGTAGGGGTTTTTGAACAACCTTGTCTTCTTGAGCCATCTGGGATCTAGTCGTAGGTTGTCCGAGGAAAGCATATTTGCTGCATGCGAAGGACGTATCCCAAATGTATCCCAACTTTTCTTCCCTAAAGCAGCTGTATGGGTCACCCAGCTGTAGTAACAGGCTAGTCCATTCTGATATAAACATCAGAATTGATGACAATTTGTTGCCAGTTTATGCTAATAATTCTCCTCAGCCATATTTCAATGAGAGAATCCACTTTTTGAGCTGCTGATTTATTTTACAGCACTACGATAGAGAAATAAGGACAGTACCCTGCTAAAAAAGACGAAGGACTTCAATCACAAGGAATATTTGTTGTTCCTCAAAACGAGTTTAAATCTATTGAGGGTTCCGGTTGACCCTCCACATTGTTTTGGCAGAGCCTTTCTACTTATGGTATGATCTTCCATTACAAATCATTTCTGACACGAATTTCAAAACTGAAATATAGCCTAGCCTTGTGTCGGAGGGTAGTAGGCTACTTTTGAAACACTTTCAATGTCCTTGTGGATACTTTTTAAGAAAATGAACATAAGCCACGGCTTCAAAATCCTTCTGAGGAAAAATTGTTGTTAAACAAAGAAGGCAATGGTCAGCCGGGGATTTAGACACTGAATTTACGATGAAAATACAATGAAAACACAAAGGCTTTTACGTCTAAAAAGCTCGAATGCTATTCATATTTAAAATATAATAAAATAAAAACAATAAAAGATTAAAATATAATTTGAAATTTTCGAATGAATTTTCGATCTCTTTTAGTCATAGATTTCTCTTTGTTACAGAGTTGAAGCTTTCTTGATTAAATCAAGTTTGCTTTATAAAATAATTGAAACCGGAGTCTCTTCAAAAACTATGGTTCTTAAGACCCACCACAGTGAATAGAAAAATAAAATAGGATGTGTTTTTCGGCACCTTACTAGTTAAGGAAATAGAGAAATAGCAATAAATCTGATGATAACATCAGGGGTAGTAACTCTAACACCAGAAAAACTATGGGCGGGTCATACTTTAAGAAGGAGTAGAAAACTTTATGTCACAAATTGGTCTGTGTTTTTGATGGTCGATGGAATTCCTTAATTGTGTGATGAGCGATAAGATATGTCAGTTTTTGGTTCCACCTTCAAAATGATGTATTATCTTTAACGCGTTTTCAATGAACTTTATTCATTTAATAATCTCCATGATTTTGAGTTTTGAAAATCACAAGATCAGATCGAGAAAACTGATATCTTATGTATTAGTATTTATTTCATTTTTTCAAAGGCTTAAAAAATATTAATGCCATTTATCTGAAAACCCATCTATAAAATATAAATAAAAAGGTCAGAGCATATTGAAAAGAGACAAAAACAAAAAAACGAACATTATACTAAGAAAACAATAACAACAGGATGCAAGTGTACTCTATTGTCAGATAAAAAATAAATAAAAAATCGGTGACTCAATTTTAAACAAAATGAGAGCACTAAACCTTGCATTATTTACTATTTTCTTTTTCGCATAGTATTGAAATCACGAAGTCTGTTTTTTTTTTTTTTTATTTATTATCCTTCTTGTGTTTTGTGTCTTTATTGGAATATGGAGCAATTATTTGGTGAATGCATTGATTATTGTTAGGTGTTTTCTCTTTTAATAACTTTTCTAAGGCGTTTAACTATGTTCACAGAAGCATGTCGTGGATTATTCTGCGGCATTGCAGCAATCAAAATAAGACTGTTATTTTCATCGTTAAATTATGTGAAAACCTTCGATGTACTGAGGGGGCGGACAATTAGAACCTTAATTATTTGTTCAGTGTGAACTCTGGTGTCCATCAAGGATGCATTATGTCCCTAGTGCTATTTTATTCTTACTGGCTATATCCTCCAGATGTGTTGCTTCCCAGGTGGAATCAAACTGAACCAGATCAGTACTATCTGTAACGCAGATGTCCCTGATAGAACAATCTTCTTATCATGTTTATGAGAGGCTCTACATCAAAATATCAAAAAACTGTCAACTTAGTTGAAAGGGATTAAATTTCAGTCAGTACAAAGAAAATGCAAATCATTTTAACAAAAATTTTAACACCCTACATGCCCCGTTTTTCAAAGCTTGGTGCTGATGTTTTGGAAGACGTTGAGGAATCTTAATACCTTGGGCACATCGTTGAATCTGCTGGGAGCCATGAGTATGAAATAGTCACACTCACTGCTTGCGATGGAAACCCCTTTGATAAGCAAAAGAACGTGTGGAGAAGCTGTACATACTCTCTGAGGCTTAAATTCAGGTTCTTTCAGAGACAACGCTATAGCGTTGCCTATAGTAAAGGCCATACGGCTCCAATGTTTTATTATTTATTATTATTATTTTATTTTTCCCAGAGGCACGTCGCATAAACTTCGGAGGGCGCTCATTCGATTGGAAATCGAGAGTTTTAGTGCCCTTTTTAAGCGTCAAAGGTGATTGGAAGGCCACTAAAACCCCTTCCATGCCCACCCTTTCCCCAAACACATCCAATCAAAATTTTGAGATAGCCATTTTGTTCTACATAGTTGTTTTCCAGATAGAAATTATGTTTTTGAGGAAGACACTCCCCCAGAGCCTTCTTTTTCCAAACCGATATGATGAAAATTTTGAGATAGACATTTTGTTAAAAATAATTCAAAGGTCGGATAGCAAAAACTCTGGTCTCAATAAAACCCCCCAGGGCCCGGGGGAAGGCGTCTAAGTTATGCCCTAAAGGCATGTATGGTTCTTATTAAAGGGATGCTCGTATAAACTTCATAGAGGGCTCGTTTGACTGAAAGTTGAAAGTTCTAGTTCACTTTTTAAGAGCCAAGAGATTGAAGGGCAACTAGCCCCTCCCCCGCCCTTTTCCCCAAACCCATCCTCTACAAATTTTGAGATAGCCATTTTTTTTTAAGTTGTTCAAAAATTAGATAACGAAACTCCGGTGTCAACACAGCCCCCATGGCCCGGAAGGTAGGCGATATAAGTGTTGTCCTGGGGCGTATATGGTTTTTACAAAAGGGATGCTCGTATAAACTTTAGAGAGGGCTCATTTGATTGGAAATTGAAAGTTCTAGTTCACTTTTTAAGAGTCAAAAGACATCCGAGGGCAACTAGCCCCCCCCCCACAAACCTCCTTTTTTCCCCAAGCCCATCCGATAAAAATTTAAAATAGCCATTTCATTAAAAATAGTTCAAAGGTCAAATATGAAAAACTCCTAACGGCGTTGTAAGTGTTGTCCTGGGGGCGTATATGGTTCTTATAAAAGGGAGTCTCGTATAAACTTCAGAGAGGGCTCATTTGATTTGAAATTTAAAGTTATTGTTCACTTTTTAAGAGTCGAAGGAGATCGGAGGGCAACTACCCCCCCCCTCCACGCCCTAAATACATCAGATAACAATTTTGAGACAGAAATTTCGTTAAAAATAGTTCAAAGTTCAGATAACAAAAACTCCGGTGTTGAAACAGCCCCTCAGGGCGCGGGGGTAGGCGTTGTAAGTTATGCTCTGGGGGTATATATGGTTGTTGTGGAAGGAATGCTCATATAAACTTCATTGAAGGCTCATTTGATTGGAAATTGAAAGTTGTAATTCACTTTTTAAAAGTCAAAAGTTATTGGAGGGCAGCTAGCCTCACCCCACACTCCATTTATTTTTTCCCAGAGGCACTTCATATAGAAGGGGTCGTCATATAAACTTCAAAGGGGGTTCATTCGATTTGAAATTGAGAGTTCTAGTGCCCTTTTTAAGAGTCAAAAGTGATCAGAGGGCAACTAGAACCCCCCCCCCCCTCAAGCCCATTTCCCCCAAATACATCTGCTAAAAAATTTGTGGTAGCATTTTTGTTAAAAATAGTTCAATGATCATATAACAAAAACTCCTTTACGTATGGCCATTTCCTTAAAAATAGTTCAAAGGTCAGGTAAGTAAAGCCCCTGTGTCGATACAGCCCCTCAGGGCCTGGGCCCGGCGTTGTAAGTATCGCTCTCGGGGCATATGTGGTTATTATGGAAGGTATGCTCGTATAAACTTCGGAGATGGCTCATTTGATTGGAAATTGAAAGTTCTAGTTCACTTTTAAAGAGTCAAAAGATATTGTAGGGCAACTAGCCCCACCTCCATGCCCTTGTTTCCTCAAACCCATCCAATCAGAACTTTGAGAGAGCCCTTTTTTCAAAATGGTTCAAAGATCATATAACGAAAACTCAGGGGGTCCACACAATCTTTCAGGACCCAGAAGCAGGCGTTGTAAGTAATGGTCTGGGGGCATATATAGTGTAAAGTATTTAACATCAATTCGAGAAGCATTTCCGGGTATCTCCTTTCTTAGTTAGTTGGGCATTTATGCGTCAACGATAGCGGTCCAGGGGGAGCTCTTGGGACTAAAAGCTAGTCGTGGGAAAGGGGTCGTTCCCAGGGCTGGAACTTCCGTTCCAGGAAAGTTACATTCTTCGCTCATTTCTAAAGGGAGTCCATCTCTCGCCTTCGTCGTAGTTAGTTGTTCTTGTGCTACCTTATTTTCTCTATGTGTATTCTCACGTTATTTAATAAAGACCATGTACCAACGTTTATCGTCTATCTTTGGAATTTACGTAAACCATTACATCTGCCAACATAGAAGGGCATAAACAAAGAACTAAAGAGAGGTTTACAGAGTGGTGGCAAGCGGTTAAGACTAGTGGAGCATATATCACTAGGGAAAACCTCCAAGTGACATTTGAGTGACCGTTATAAGTACTTACGACATCTTACGCTAAATACTGGCAACATATTGAAGAGCTATTTGGCCCGTTACCAAAATTGCTTGTGATATTGAGCCGCAAATACTACAAAAGACTGATAAAAAGACATCGAAATGTTACGAGGTATTGAACCTTTTTCTATTCAAAGCGCCTTCTTGAGAAACACTTTCTTTTAAATGAACATTTTGAAATAAGCTGTTACACAATGCCTAATATGGATTTCCTCGCGATAGCTTCTACATACTAATTCAAATTTCTACAACTGAAAGTCTCTGGTTGATTTCTACCTTCACTTAGCCATTTTACGTTTGGTGGTTTATTTTACCTGATTTTATACAGTCGACGTGTGATCTACATTTGACAGTTTCCAACCAAAATTTAACATTTTGAATTCGATAATCGAAAATTAATTCTCTATTGTGACTACATTTGACGCTAGTGATTTAATTGAAACCAACTACAATTGGATCTGGAAAGGACTATCTTTCGTAAGTGATTTACCACGATTAAACAACCCAGTAAATTTTATTATACCCTTGCTGTTAGAAGTGAAGTTATTGCCCAAAATTTAGCGTCCGTAATTAAAGAACGGTGTTTAAAGCAAATATTTAAATTTTTAGAATAACTGCTTTTCAAATTTTAATCTCAATATGTCAGTTTTTATTCCTATTTTCGATCCGGCGGAAACTGGATATAACAAAAAGGTTGCTTTTGATTTTGTAAAACAGTGGAGGGGAAATGGCATATTTCCACCTCTTTTATTTGAATCAAATGATCCTGATTTCGATCAAGATGAACTTTATGATTACCTTCAAAAGATCAAGATATGGGTCCCAACAAACCCTCCAACTCCCCTGAGCACCACCCCAATTAATCCTCCAATAGAACAGCCTCAATAACGCGCCTAGTTCAGGTACACTATGCAGGTACAAAAGCACAATTTATAGCTGATGGAGATCTGTTCTTACTTGGTTATGTTAAACAAGGGTTAAGACAATGACACACCCTGTCCTCGGTTTTACTTCAGTTTGTAACAAATTGGATTCTGAAAGTAATCGGGCGGTATCAAAACTACGATAAGCTGTTCCCGTCAGTGACAGACCTAGATTATGCCGACGATGTTGGTCTAGTTGCCGAGCCCATCAAAGAAGCGCAGTTCATGCTCTACGACCTATCCATGCTCTACGAACCATAGAGGGCAGACTTGCTAGCTTTCATATAAAATGTGTCAGCAGAAAATAAAGACGATGAGGACAAGCGGCATTGGAGATGCATCAGTGCTAGGAAAGCACTGTTCGATGAAGATCCCATCGAAGATTTTAACTCTTTTAATCACCTAAGTTTTACAATGGACCCCTATGGCAGCGCCGCAGAAGTGGTCCAAGCGCGTATTTTTTCAGCATCGGGTGTTTTTCTCCGTCTGAGGAAACCCCTATGGAACAAGCATGAAGTTACATTGAAGACTAAACTGTGCGTATTTGATGCAATGGGGGCGTCAATATTACTATAATTTCGCAAGAATTGACCCTTAAACACCTCATAAGCCCGATATCTGTATGTCTTCTATCATAAATGCCTTCAGTATATCCTGAAGGTAAGGCAATCTGTGAGAGTCAGCAATGATACCATCTGCAGTAAAGCTTGAAACCGGCCTCTCATATCAATGTCATCAAATACAGACGCCTTTGGGGATTTAGCCTGACGAAACGATATTAAAACAACGCCTGAAATGTCTCCCGTTGCCACCTTGGAGGAGGCAAGCTGACGGCCAAAAATGAAAGCTGGCCATCCACCATAATGCCCAACGTGGAGCCGCTGGGTGGGTTAAGCAGTTATCAACTGCAGGCAGACCGTCCTGAAGCCAAACATATCGCTGGATCTCGAACACCACAGTGAGCCATGGGCTTGCAGAGTGAAACAACTACAAATAAAAGTAAGTATATCATTTACCGTCCAAGCACAATAATAGGAATGCTTGTGGAGAGGGAGGTCCCTAAATTTTCAGTATTAGGACTTAAATCAAAAGAGATCATGGTATATTGATTAAATTCGTTAAGAAGTAATATTTATTGTGTAAGCAATGCCTATTCGGTGGTAATGTGAGGGGGACCCTGCTCCTTCTCTCCCTGGGGAGAATTTTGTCTCACCTGTAAAATAAGAATCTTTTACTGCTCACGACTAATCCCACTACTAGTAGGCCTGCTACTCACCACTAGACGGATTCACAAAAAGCGTAACTAAGTCACTAATTTTGACTTTTCATCAATTTTGTGTTGAGATTCAATAATCTCTTTTTATTAGATTTCATAATTAAAAGAATTTAGGGACACCTCTTCCACTCCTCTAAGTTTTTGAGTCGAGTTCTGACTCCTAGTTGACATAACTAATTAATAACTTTTACTTACCTCCATTTTTATCAAGATGTGACAATCGCTTCTGGTAAAAGTCCCATTCAAACGAATTTAAGAATAAGCTACCCCTTCCGCTATAAAGATTGAAAAGTCAAAAACAGAGCACGTTTTTTTTTTACTGTTAATCAATGCAAGATATAAAAGCATCTTCTGGTGGGTTTGCGAAAAAGGTTCTGAAAAAAAAACCCAAATAAGAGTTAGATTACAGTTAACTATGTTCCAGCTTACTCCCACAAGAAAGCTTCACATACGTAAAACAATTTCAAAAAGCCCCATAAAAAAACAATATATATTTCCAGAATTATTACTTAGAAACTCAGAGGAGTTGAAAATTTTAAATCTCTATCTTTAAAGACAATTCTATGTTCTAACCGAATCCAATATTGCATGACCCATGATCAGTTTTTTTCACAGCTAGTAAATTTTCTTTTTGAAAATTTCCCTGCACAAAATACTAATATAAAGTTTCAAATTCCTAGCCTATCTCTTGCCGTTACTGAACAAAGACCATTGACCACAAAACAGAAGAAACAGACGAAAGCCATAAGCTTTATTGTTAATACTATATAGACAATAAAGCAAATTTGTTTTTCTTCTGGTAGAATTTTAATTTTTCATCCCTGAGATTGAACACTGAGACCTAAAGCATTTTAATTATTATTAATCCATCAAAACTGAAGCAATCATTTCTTATAAATCGGTTATTGGTTTAATAGAGTGTTTATGTCTATATCGTATAAAAGAAATGCTATTGCCTTGATTGATTCAACTCCTTCGACAAAATCCTTGATGTATCAATCCCATCAATTTATACAGATTCCTCTTTATATGGAATTAAATCTGTTTGACTTGATGGCATAAGATTGTCTTTAATAATCGAAGCCAGGACACAAACAGTCTCAAAATTTGACGGTTAAAAAGGCTTACTACACATGCCTGTACACATTGTATGGGAGAAGGATTTCCCTAAGGCAAGTCACAAGACATGGATCTAAAATTTATCGTTTTTCTTATAAAATCCAATACATAAATGCTTTGTCAGCAACATCCCCCCCCCCCGCCACCCATAGTATCGAAGCTGCTGACACACATTTTGTCTTTTATTCATGTAAACTAAAGCATGAGAACATTAATAATTAAATTCTCTCTCTTTATACCCCTCTATCTCTCTCTAGCTCTCTCCCCTAAACCCTTCATCTCCTTCTCTCTGTTCTGTAATAACTCAAATTTTGCTTATTAGATTTTAATTTTACTAATAATTATCGTAAATAAAATAGCGTAATGTAAATTGCATACGCCTAATTAATGTTGCATAAATCATACTTCAAAATATGCTGGCATTAACGAACACAAACATTATGTTGGGGAAAGCTTGTCCCCTGAAAGCGGTTTTGCTGATAATAACAATTTTGTTCGAAACTCAGCTACAAACGCTGTCTTGTGTAAAAAAATTCTCTTTCGAAGGGTCTAATTGAGATTGCTGTAAGACGTCTTTAACTGCATGTATTTTGCAGTTTTCCTTTGCAGAATCGCATATTCTTTAAACCGGTTTTGTCGAATCACCTACCGCATGGTTCGTTTTGCCGAAAGTTACTGATTTACTGAACGAAAGTTCGTTACATGGTCAACAAATCAACGCTCTAGCTATAGCCCATTCTGGGATACAAATGTCAAAATTTCCAAACTCATTTCCTCTGGTTTTCGCAAAAACAGATTTGGCAAAACTACTATCAGACGACAAGTTCTAGGTTATCTTCAGTAAATCTTGAAACAATGGGCCAAAAATCCAACAACAAATATCTCATTCGGTACGCATATTGCAAATTAAATATTGTAGATGAATAGCAATAGGAAAAAGTAAATCACTCTTAAATTGTGCTCTTTTTATTTGCACACAATTTTGAACAGTAGGCTATTCAATAGTATTAACTTCTCTGTTCATCCTGAGGTTGCATAGATATAATTAACTTCATTGCAAGTTGTGCAGAAACCATTCCGTTGAAATTTGTAGTTCGTATGAAACCTGTGCCTTAAGATTCCAAATCAAGTGAAGCCTTTTCAAGGCTTCCATATCAAGTGACTCCATATCAAGTGATTCTATATCAAGTGATTCCATATCAAGAAGACTTTTCCTTATTTGAGCATAGAAACGAATGAAAAGTCTCTCAAAATGGGATCCTGGCTTACCCAATTCCTAAAGTAAATATGGAGAAGGGACAAAGAATAAGAGGATTGATAGTAAGATAAAAATCCACAATAAACTGTAATAAAATTATAAAAATATAAATACAAGATACTTTAGCCTAAATCCGGAAGAGAACAAACAAAACAAGAGAAAAAAAAATATATTATTATATGAATATAATAATATTCATATAATTGAGGACAGGCTAGGTCGTTATTAATAAGCACAAATATGACATAAAATAATATAACGTTAAGCAAGGGCGGATCCAGGATTTTTTTTCGGGGGGGGGGGTTACTAATTTTTGACTCAGTTTTCGACTAATTTTACCGATTTTTACCTAGGTTTTACTAATTTTCGACTTATTTTCGACTCGGTCAAAAATTTGGGGGGGGGGGGGGTTCAAACCAGGTAACCCCCCTGGATACGGCCTTGATGTTAAGGTACTGTTGTATTGGCTGGTACCCGCGCGATATACTATATTGGGAAATGCTAAAGGAAACTAGTCAAACAGGTATCTGTCAATAGAGAATTGGGTCGCAAATCGTGGTTTATCATTGCGTTCACAATATTTAGACTATTTTTTGGGGGGTCTAAGGGGGAAAAGGGTACCTAGGTTAGGTTAGGGTACGTATTTAATATGTGTTATGCTTTACCCCCACTACCTAATATACAAATTTATAGCCCAAATTTGTTTCTAACCAATTATATTTTCATCATATTTTGTTTTATTTCATTAGCATTAACCAAACTTTACTTCTCGCGTGGGTACCAGCTAATACAACAGTACCAATCTTAATTATAGTTTAATTTGTAATTTTCACGTTATATCTTTTGGGACAATACTTTAGTTTTGTCCTTTCCTTTTCGTATACTGAGGATTTTATTTTATTGAAAGAAAATGATAAAAGAGCCTGTCCCTTCTAACCGAACAATTGCCAGTGATGCAGAAACCTTCCTGTTGAAAAGTGCAATTCCCAGAAGGAGTATAGAGAAAGGATGAAGAAAAGAAGTACAGCAAGAAATTCTGATAGTAGGACCAAAAATATAAATCAAACAGTTCATAGTAGCAAACTGTAAGTAAGGGGCGACACGGACCAATAGTAACAAAAACTCTAAAAAACCGAATTTTGGTATCAATAGATACATAAAAAAATAAGCTTATTATGTTGTTTTTAAATATATAAGATTCATCCAGTTTAGTACTATCAGTCAAAAGTTACGAGCCTGAGAAAATGTGCCTGACTTTTTAAAAGGGGGGAAATGCCCCCTAAAATTGAAGAAATCTGCATGAAAATCACACCATCAGATTCAGCGCACGAGAAAACCCTACTGTAGAAGTTTAAAGCTTCTATATAAAAAAATGAGGAATTTTGCAATTTTTGCCAGAAGAAAGATCACGGATGCGTGTTTATTTGTTTTTTTTTCCAGGAGTGATCGTATCGAGATAATGGTCCTAGAAGATCGGAAGGGGTATATTCGAACGGAAATAGAAGTTCTAGTGCCCCTTTTAAGTGACCAAAAACATTGGAGGGCAACTGGCCCTCTCCCACGCCTCTTTTTCCCCAAAGTTATCAAATCCAAATTTTGAGATCGCCATTTTGTTTAGTATAGTATAAAGAGCAAATAACTATATCTTTAAGGGTAAAATAACCCCCCCATAGTCTGTGGGAAAAGGCATGTATGTTAAGAAATTTGTCCATTGTTCACGTATAGAATTTGTTATTGGGAAGTATACTGACATTTTTTAGGGGGGAGGTATTTTGTGCTTGGAGTGGATTTACATAGGGAGAAACTTTCTTGAGGAGTGAAGTTTCCGGGGGGTGAATTTGCCAGGGAAAATTTTACACTGCGGGGATTTGACATTATTTCAATAAGATATTATTTTTAATTGTCTTACATTCTCTTTTCCAACTCAAATTTGCGGGCAGAGATATTCCGGGGGAATTATCAGGAGCCTAATGAAAGTATGAGTAGAATGCTAATAATGAATTTGCTTAGACATATAGGAATTACCATGCTATTTGCTTAGACATATAGCAAATACCATGTTATTCTAACAGACATATAGCAAATACCATGTTATTCTACGACGCCCCCGTACCAAACAGGTTTTTCTGGTAATTCTATTCTACAGGTCATTAAAATCTTGCCAAGAGGAACTAGTATAACTTGATTGGTGATTAGGATTTGAATAAAAGGAATAGTCTTCTTTACAATTCATATTAGTAAGAGAATTGAATTCAAAGATAATAGTTTTTATTTTCATGTATATTAGTGGAGAAAAAAAAAAATTAGTGGTGCATTTACATTAATGGAGATTAATGATGGTACCGACAGCAGCAGCAGTAACGATATACGAGTACCGCATGTGGATATGGAAATAACTGCTGGCTGTAGACTATGTCTTGAATGGGACACTATGTATGCTAGATACGTGATATCATTAAGCAAATTTAAGCAGGAGGAGCAGCTGTGTTTTGCTGGAAAAGTAAATATTCTCCATATAAATAAACTTCGATCAGCATTAGATGTCCTTTCGAAATATATTGATGAGAACAAAATACATCAGTGAATATTATTATTGTAATTATGATCTATAAAACTGTTTCTAAATCAATGGTATTTTTTCTGTCTATAGTAGACTAGCGTATATTTTCTAGAGTAGAAAAAAGAAATTCTGTTTAGTATGTATTTGATCGTGAGAGATTTAGGACTAAAAAAAAAAATGGATAGATTAGAGAAAGATCGAATCATGAGGAATATAGTTTTTATGGAAAAAAATTTAATTATAGACGATGATTTTCTACAGTTGTATATTAAAAGTAGTACATTTTCTCGAGGAATGCTTGTCGATATAATGAAAACCGATTCTCCATCATTAGACTATTGTATGAAGCTTCTACATCGTGGTCCAAATTCATTTACACAATTTATTGATATATTGATCACGACACGACAAAATGATATTGTGGATATGCTTTTAAACATTAGTTTAGAAATTTAGGACTTTTTTTCATAAGAAAGATGGTGCTCAAGGATGATTTACTCCTCTCTCTCTCAGACAATTTTTTTTTGTTGCTAGCTCAGTTTCATTGTGGTAGTGAGAGTGTCAACACATGACAAAATGTTCCATACATGTCCGTTATGTATGTACTCACTGGGCAGCTGGTCATCATGTGAGAATTGCACAATGATTGAGGAGTATGATGAAAAGTGTAGATTATGCAACCCGTGTAAATTGCATAGAGGATATGCTGTGCAAATTAAAGGTTGTACTTCCTGTCTTGAAGAGGTGTGTGACTCTCATCCTAGAGGTCACCTATGCTCCAATTGCCATTATGATAAATGTAATCAGTGGGAGAATAAATATCCCGGTATGATTGGAAAGAATACTAACCTTGATTTTAGTCTATTGCTAAAAGATTGGTATTGTAATGATTTTAGATTGTTCGGGGAGGAAGAGACGGGACATCAATTCGACTGTTGGAACTACAAAAGAATTTGATTTCTATATCATCGTTTTGAAGACACTGAGTGTTAGGTTTATAAGCTCACTGATTTCTATTTGGCTGTATAAGAATGTGATTTGCCACTTGAGGACACTGTTTGTGAAATTGCTTCAAATACGCAAATTGATACATGTGAATTCTATAGAATGAATGCGAATAGTATCATTGACTATACAAAGAGATATGACAAGAGTGAAGTCACACTCTACTGTAGAAGATGTGACCCTGACATTGCACTACATCAGGATCAGTACACTGTGAATTCAGATAATCTACCTGCACTAGTTGTTGTCGACAAATACCTAGTAGTGGATGAAATCTAAAGAGTAGAAAATTCGTTTTATAATGTATATAATTTTTTTTTTATTAATAAACAATTTAAACTACATCTTTGGAACATTTTATTCTCAGGGCACTAAAATCAATATTAAATACACTTGTAAGTATATTCTCCACTAGAAAGTCGTTCAATCGAGGTACGTCCACGTAGATGTTGAGAAACTGCTTGTAGGTGTAGCCACGACATCTGAACATGAAAAAGAGTAGTGCATGAAAGCCACATGTCTTAGTCGCTATATCCTTGACTCTTCGTTGATTTTGAATAATGGTTTTCGTTTTTCTTTAAATGAATTTGCTAAAATATCGTATGTAGAATTTATACGATTGGCCAGAAAGATCAAAAAATTCAATGTTCTCCTAAGTTTGAAAGATTTATAGCAAATGGCCGGTCTTCAAAGTCGATGGACTGCTCTTAACAATGATTAGGGTGTTATTAACACTTGGAATTTTTTCAATGAAGTCCGAGGGTATGCAATAGGACTTGTACTGGGACATGTATGGATCCATATTAAATACATTGATTATTTGGTTTGTGTTCATGGTGCTAGGTCTAGTAGAACACTGCCGTCGGGCGTGATTTCCCAATAGGTTTCAAATTGACTCAGTGATATTAATGTGATACTCTCAGTCAGAGCGTTGGTAAAAATACACTCTAAACGTACATTCCCTATTCGTACTATGGTCATATCCTGTGTGCCTGACAAGTCCGAAACAAATGCCCCAGGATTTTTTGAAAACATTGAATCAGTTATTCCATTTTCAAATAGTTGAGAGTCAAGATCTAGGGATTGCATGGTCAACTCGTACAGAGTTCTATAGGATTTTTTGTCAAATGATAGAGTGTACAGTAGAATACCATTCACTTTACACACGAGGCTAGATAGACCGAAAAAATTAAAATCGTGGGGGGATTCAGTCCAGGATCCAACGGCACTGCCACTCTTCACAAACGCCAATGCCAATTTTGATGGGATTTCTCCATTGATAAATGATGAATCGCTATAGCTACGAGAGCCGGTGGCAATGTGACATTGATTGGTGATTGTATGGGGAACAAGAAGTTTAATGTTGTTACCATTGGCTCTTAGCTTTCCCACTGCCAATGCAACAGAGCTCATAACCTGTTGTTTTTCGACGTGGAGAATTGCTGATGTGATATTAACATTTGCATCGGGTGCTGCAGGAAGTGTTTTTCTCAGAATGAAATTCGATGGGGCCATCTGTAACTTTATGTCAATCTTGACATTGGGGGGTAGCCATTGGGATATATTGAATATCTCATGATTTAATTTTACAACTAGATGATACTCCTGGGTGACTGCAGTAGTCAACTCACCGTCAGTATCAACACCTGCTAGATATTCATAGCCTAATGATTCTCCTCTCAACTCCTTGTAAGCCTTTGGCGTCATCATCATAAATTGTATGTAGCTTGCATAGTTTGATAAATTATTGCTAGTGCTCACCAATGATCCAGTAATAAATACATTAATTTGTTTGAATAGGTTCTATAGAATACAGTTTTCATAGGAGAGACCATCACCATCAGTTGGAGTTGTATCATCTGACCTTTTTTTCACAGAAAAATTTACATCAATAAATGTTGATTACAAATCAATGAAATAGTCTTCATTGGAAAATATTTGAAATTGTATATTTTCCGAGAGGGGTTGTTGAGGGTGAA
Organism: Artemia sp. Qi Xiang Cuo; assembly: GCF_049724085.1. Taxonomy (NCBI): domain Eukaryota; kingdom Metazoa; phylum Arthropoda; class Branchiopoda; order Anostraca; family Artemiidae; genus Artemia; species Artemia sp. Qi Xiang Cuo. The sequence continues at coordinate 20,982,798 of NC_142797.1, read as the reverse complement.
ATTGTTCATAGTAGCCATACTTGACACTGACATCAACATTTTCAGCATTGAATAGATTCAATGAGGAACTGATTGATGGATATGATTCCTTGTGGGGGAGATAAGTCATCTTAAGAAAAGAAATCCTTCTTTGATCTAACAATCTTTTTCTTCTTCTGCTGCTTATTGGCCGTCGTTATTTTATTTCTCAAAGTCCTTGTTGATGTCCTTTGCTTCCTACCTGGGTGGAGACTGATGAGTGAATGACGCGAACGCATCCTTTTCAATCCCTCCCCATTTTGTCGAGATTTTAATTGTTCACCAACGGCTCTGGCTGAAGATCTAATATTTTCCTTAACACTGTCCTTGAAATTCTTGCCTAACCCGCAGACCTGTAGTGTAGAGGCAGCAAAATTTGATGCAGCAGGTACAAGATATTTTCTGGCAAGGGGTAATGCAGAACGAACTAGCCTAGCAAACCAGCTACCAAGACCATAGCCAGACATTGTAGTACGCCCCTTGTAGTAGTCCAATCCATTGCCTATTTGACGTGGACTCAAAGCACCAAGATAACAGTCAATATCGGGACAGACAAATGGAATCCTTCTATTGTTCATTTTAGGTGATTGTACCGTCGTTGTCGTTGACAATGGGTCGAAAATGACATGTAATCACTGCTAAGCCTTTTATTATTGCTAGAGGATCACCCAATTCACTTCTTAGTGTTAACTGACAGAGTTCCAAATATGAAGTGCTTAGAGGAACAAACTGAAGATGCTTTATATTATAATGATGAACAAGTTCATGAGTTGTTTTTCGTTCAAGAACACGTAGGAGAGGAACATTTGAATTACCGACTCTCAACATTTCTACAAAGGATGCATAGGGAAATATGCAAGAGTCCGAGGCAAAACCAGGTGGATAATCAGCAAAAATAACTTGATCCATCCCGTAAACGGTGCCAGCATTTTTCCCATGGATCATATTCTGTTTAAAGCCAAGAACATCTCTCAAGTTGTCATTGAGAATAATTGTTTCAGTGTCAACAGGTGAGCTAATGTTAATCCTATCATGTTCCAGTTAATAGTTAAAATGGAATGTACCATTCCGACGATATGAGATTTTTCTAAAGATTGTACGAAAAAAATCCCCCATATTATCATATTCAATATATTTCAATCCGACATATGGATAGTCACGAGATTTAAGTGCTTCAACCTATTCATAGTCGACATAGCCCAACCGGTTCATAGTCCAATCGAATGGTATAACTTTTATATCATACAAACGATCCTTTCTCAGGATGTCATAGGTATTTTTGAGGATACAGTCGACAAGAGCCACTTCATATGCACCGTCAAATTTGATGGCAGGTGAGAGTTTTGTCCAAAAATCACTTGTCATATTCAAGTCACTGTAGAGAGGATCGGAAACATTGGACATTAATGTTACATAGAAATCATGGGGCATTGTCAAGATCTTCAACAACAATTCAAGAATCAAAATCAGAGTTGTATCCTAGCCACCGAACAATTAGCTGTTTCTTACCCAAGCGAGTACACGTCTTTAATATCTTTTCAATTTGATAGATTTCACTAGCATTTTTAACTTTTTGCAATTCATAGTCATAAAAGCCACCGAGAATCTCTTCATCTTTGGTATCACGCAGGCTATAAGTTATGAGTTTAGTGTCTAGGATTTTTGCCACATTAGAAAGTTCAGTGGACCACAAGTAATTCCCCTTTTCAAAAACATTAGTTGTTCTATTAATTCGAACAGTATCATCAACATTGAATTTATTTTTCTTCTTCTTGACTTTTGATTCATTGGAATATTGTTTAAGAAAGGTGTCAATTGTATTATGATCCGAATGATGAACTTCTGTTGGTGTAGAGTTGGACAATGATCGATGAGGTCATTGATTATAAATCAACATGATTTTATCTAGATCATGAATAAAAGCCGGCGTATTTTTCAATGTACAATATCTTGAAATTAAAAGTCGAATAGTTCTTATCAATCGTTCGAACAATGCAGCCTTTATAGGACTGTGACTATGGTGGAGCAGTGTACGATATTTTTCTAGTACTTTTGCAACGTGTGGATTAACAAATTCACTACCAAGATCCGTTTGAATTTTTTTATATGAATCCTGTCCGACAATACTTTCAATGGCCTGAGCAACTTCAACGCCTCTCTTTGATTGCAATGGAATTGCATGTGCATAGCGACTGTAAACACTGATTGCAAGTAGAATGTTCTTGTACAGTGTCTTGTGATGTCGTTGAATCTCATCTAGAGTCAGGAGATCTGCTTGCATTATATGCAATGGGAAAAAGGCTTCAGTTTTTCGATATTGATTAGCACAAAGTCTATGATTTCTGTGCAGAGTGTAACTTGATTCATTTTGTAGATAGCCTTGTACACTTTTAGTGTGAACTCCTGTGACTTTGGAAAGAGTTGTGGGAGAACTTAAACTCCCCGCCTCGCCAATATTTTCATAAACACCTTTCAGAACTTCAGCCATTTTGAACGTAAACACGTTGTGTAATGTCCGCTACCCTTTTGTATACTGGCTGCTGGTGGGGACGTTGACCTGATACGTCTTCGCTTTTGTCTAGCTATCAGTGGTGTGATAATATTTTCCAAAATCGATTTAAAATCTTCTTCTTCTTCTTCAAGTTCATATTTTAATGTTGATTATGATTATGCACCTTCATTTAATTTTTTTAAAATTTTTCTATTGACAATAAGACTTTTGGGGAAGGTTAATGTATTTAGAAAGTTGTATAGATGAGTGTCAAATGATAATATTCCTTTACGATTTGTAACCATGTCATACATTAAATCGAGAACATTATAGCTCTTGCCCCTAATTACAATCCTTTCACCATTGATCTCAACTTGAATTTGACCCTTTTAAAGGAGATAGATTAAGAGTCATGAAAATTTTTCACGCGATTTGTTTAGCCATATATTTACAAATTTAAATACAATTGAATCTAAGGCATACTTCTTTAATTGTGTTCCAGCAGCAGCAGCAGCAGATTCTCGAAGAGATGATTCTTTTTTGGGATCAGCAGCAGCAGTGGGCATCGATCGATAGTGTTTGTCCACTTGACGAAGTGCATCTTGAAGTAAAATCAGTTTCTTATCATCATCAATAGTTTCATTGTCGAGGAATTTACTCAGATTGTTCTCAAAGTGCTCCACAGGTGAGAGTGCGAGTTCTATTTGAGTCAATTTATAGGGTTTTGCCATCTAGAGAAAACTGTTTACAAGTCTTGCAATTATTGGCAGTAAAAGTGTGAAAAAGCTACCGCCCGCCTGAAGAAGTCGTTTCCTTTTAAAATTCTTTCCTTTCTTTTTAGAGGCCAATGTACGTACAATTGAGCGATGTTGCTTTGCCTGTTGTGGCTGTTGAACATTACCCTCGGTCAAATTTAAACAAAGTTCAGATATTAGATTAATGAAATCATTGTCAATACCATGTTTGAGTATTGCTTTCCTAAGTGGAGGTTTTGAAGTACTTAGAACTGAAAACAAGAGCCTATTTTCATGTAGTTTCTTCAGTGTCATGATTGCGACTAATTGGTCTTTTTAGTGATCTCCGGGAGATATACTGTAATATCATTGTCGAAAATATCTATGACAGATCCTCGCAGATACTCGCATATCATCGGGTGTATTTTGATTAAGATCCAATAGGATGCAGCCATGGGGTTTATTAGTTGCCTGATTGTATGCTGAGAGCAGAAATTTGAGGTCTCCTGCATAGATTTGTTTATTAAGGGTGATTAGCAAGATAGAATCACGAACAACTCTTTAGATGATGTAGTAGGTACTGTTCAAAGCAAGTGTTTGCATACATTTGCTCTGATGAAAGAGATTGTGTAGAACCAGAGTAACGGAAATCTTTTCATGATGAGAGCGAACAGTGAACAATTGTAAAATTTGCTGAGACCATTGTTCAATAGATTCAGCCAGATCGTCAATGATCAGCCAAAAGTTTGGTTCAGTTCAAAACATCAAGTCCCTGTATGAACTGTATCTGCACTGATCCCACGGCAGCAGCAATTGCTTTTATTTTATTGTATGACTCCTGCCAAATACTATAGCAATAGTAGATTTTTTTTGGCTTTTCTGCAAACATTTTATCACAATTTTTAATTATTTTAGTTAAGAGTTTTGTTTTGCCCGACATTGAGGGACCACACAGAAACGATCTGAATGGTGTTTTAAATTGATACATGTTCCTTTCAGCAGTTCACCTGGACAACTAACTGTAGACCCTAATTGTCTAATGACTAAATAATTTTTCCCAACTACTACTCTTTTCTTCAAGAGGAAGACGAAGAAGAAGAAGAAGACAAAGACGAATAAATAATCATATTTTTTCTTTTATTATATACACATAAGAAAGTAACAATACATTGAAAAAAAAATATACTTTTTTAAATTTATTCATAATAAAAAAAAAATACACTTTTTTAAATTTATTTATAATAAAAAAAAACAACATTTACATAGGTACACACAGAGAGAAAAAACACTTTTTTTTTGTTTATTTATAGAGAAAAAAACATTAAATTAGAGAGAGAGATGGCACTTGAAAAAAAAAAAAAATCTGCTCTAAGTCCAAAAAAAAAGATAAATTTGGTGACGGTGCGCCCCCCGCGCTGGCGGCGGCCGGCCCCTCCCCCGGGCCTTGAGGCCCCCCCCCCAAAGGCCGCGAGCCCCCCCCCCCCAAAAAAAAAGGTTTTTAGGAAATAATTTACAGGACTTTATTTAAACCGAGACTTTCCCTGTGGGCAATAAATTCGATCCGGTCTGAAGTTAAATAGTGTCCAAGGGGGAGGGTGGTCACACCATCTTGACAAACATAGACCTTGTCGGAAATGGTACTCATGGCTATTTTCTCTACATTTACAGTAAAGTTCCTGTAGTTCAATGAACGAATTGCCAACAATTTGGCTCGGGGAAATGTATTTTGAACAATACAATTCCTATAAATGTTCATGTTGAAATTCTTGTCCACATAGTGCGTGGGTACTCCTTTTCAACGTTTCTTGATTTCCTCGTCGTATGTCTGTATTAAGTACACCTTCGGACCTACAAAAATACAACGGGAAATCAAGTCGCTTCCTGTTTCTGATTTAAAAAATAAAATCTGATTGGGCGCCCGACGATTCACTAGCTCAGGGTAAAGACCACCACACCAATTTGGGTAGTCCATCCGTGAACTGATAATTTCACCGTGCGCCAAATCATCAATGAGATTTGGTGTTTTTACTTTGAGCAGTAGAGAATCCGTGTCACCGTAGCAGACCTCTACTTGCCCCTTTTCCGGCCACTGTACCCTAGCCACATTGTAGTAGAATTCTAACAATAGCTTTTTTGAGATCTCCAAGATAGCACTGCCTGCAGCAATATTTTTATTCAAGACAATGCGTCTTTTTTTCCTATTCAAAAGTACCATGTCCGGGCCAATGATTGTAAAGGAAGTACAATTTGGATCGGCAATAATTCCAGCAGATTGTTCTGGATCGGTCATAACGTTAAAACGATCCCTATTGCAAACGCGCTCACACATCTTGCCGAAAGTTGAATTCAAAATGAGTTTATAAATTTCTTTTTCGGCTTTCGTCTGTGCTGCAGAACGTTTGAGGACAAAAGTGTCAACAAATGTTTTTAAATTAGTTTTTTGACTAAACTCGAGTTCTTGGTGAACCTTTGTGACGTTGAAAACATTGTTGCAAATCCATTTTAACGCTACATGATGTACAACTATGTTTTTTTTCGGCAGAAGGTCAGCAATAAGTTTTTGTTTTGAAACTGCCCAATGTAATCCATCCACTTCGACTAAGCGCCTATTGCGAGGACTCAAAGAGTCCTTAGTCACAGGTCTATTGATACATGGGAAAACAAAATCCTTTAATGAATCGTGAAGCTCGGCTAGTATCTCTCCATCAATTTCAAAAAACCATCCAACCGGTCCATTCTCCTCAACACTGTTAATGTTGGGGAAATGGGGAGCTTGAGGGTCATTGAGCCATTTATAGTCGCCGCAAGGTAGTGCATAATGGGACATGGCCGAGGGGTAGAGAAAATTCATATCGAGGACAACTGCATTCGATTTTGTCCCTGTCTTCTCTCCTGTTGGATCAGTTTCCAAGATACGGTCTCCGTGAAAAACAAAACCCCCCTCATTGACCTCTCGATGAACAGATGCTGATCAATGTCGGTGATTAGCCCAATTTTTCCCCCGCTCATTTTTAGGATAAGGTCCATCACTAGATGATGCTAAGAAAAATAATAACCCAACTCAAGATTAAATTCCTCATAGATTTTATCCGTATTTTTACACATAATGTCTAACACGGTTAACACGTCACTCGACAAATACAGCTTGCAGTAGTCAAACCAATTTTTACACCCTCCCTCTGCCCGAACTTTTGTAGCAATACTGTGTTCCTCGGAGATGCAACTACGATCATGAAGACTCGTAAAACGATTCAATACAAGGAATAGTCTCCTCGGCGAATCTCGACATGGAACAATAATAGTCATAAGTGTAGATGCCCTTGACCGTTAACAAATCGTATAAACCATTTGGAAATTGTTGCTTGAGAAGGGGGAAAGCATTGCAGCCGTCATCGTTTTTCTGCACTTGAATTAATTCACTCAATAATTTGGGAACAAAACTCTATGAATCTAAAAAGCGAATTTTATTCGTGTACTCAACGCCGGCTTCAACAAATTTCCACATAAATTCCAAAACAAGCAACTTTTCCGATGATTTAGGCATGATTTTGTACGTAAAGCTGTCTATCACCCATGCATCATCGTCATCTACTGTTCCATTTCTTTGAAGATGTGCCAATGCTGGTAGCACATACTTTAGATCATAGTTAGAGTTATGTATAAAAACCGGTAGAAAAAGTCGTTGTTTAATTTTTAAATTACACGAATTGTGAGCCCACCCTCGAAAGTTACTTTTTCCCATTGAATTGGGGTCAATAAGGTGATTGTGGTCCTGCACCGCGTCTTTTTGGGCAAGGGGACCACTACATACCCAGAAAATTGCCCCCTTTTCCAACGCCAGTGGCTCTTTAGCCGACAATGTCATTGGATAATTGATATGACGTAATCGTGAAATTGCCTTTTTTATTGTTTTTAATTAAATAAATTAATAGCTTTTCCATACTGCCCGCCTTGTCCATAGGAAAAAAAAAACTCTTCCAATTGCATTTTATTGTTGGCGTCGCTACGGGCGTGTGCATAGGAACACGCAACTAGTTTGTGTTCCTTGACTATATTTGGCCTTGATGGGTTCGATACCTCAACCAGTCTTGTTTCAGAATCCAAAGACACTTTATCAGATTGCAGAAGAGAATTTTGAAAATTTTTAAATTGTAAAATGTCTTTGCCTTCTGCCGGAATTTCTATTCTTTGATTTCCGTGAATTTTGCAATGCCCCATGTGGTCTGAAAACGTTCGCTCAGATGTAAATGGGGACAGGCACATGGGGCAATAGAAACGCTCTCCTTTGGTCTTGCCTTGACATAGGAGTCGATTTATTGCTGTAACGGGGAAAAAATTGCCATAAGAATTTACCTGTTTAGGAGGCTCGTAAATAATCCAAACACAATTTATACCATTTTACTCCATCGGTGTCCTCACTGAGTAAAAAAACCCTTTTTTATTAGGTTTTTTCCGGCATCTACAAATTCTGTGTCGTACTGGAGTCCACCCCACCCCCCCCCAAGAATTTCCATTTGTTTATAGCAAATTGTTATTTCTTTAAAGGAAACCGGATACTTTACCTCTGAACAAACAAAATTTACTTTAGGGAAATTTTTCCCACCGTTACGTGCAAGTTTGTCAAGATTTTTCATTGATGACTCATTATATAATGTCTTAAGGGCTGCTGCTAAAAATGCATATTTAAAACATTGCAGTCCAGTGTCAAATCTGAAACCTTGAACCCCACCTGTAGCCGACCAATCTGGGTGACATTTTATTTTGTTACCTCGCCCTCCCCTTAAAATAAAGTTTTTTTTTAAATCTACTGAGATTCAGATCCATGCGTTCAATGTATAAAATGGTGGACCCACTCCCCTCTCATTAAATGTATCCAAAGTTGAAATTAGTTTATTCACCCAGTTGAAAAAGTTGTCTTGAAAATCGTTTAGATCTGGGTAGAAAGTCTGGTTGCCTGTCGAAAAATGAAAATAAAAAACGTCGCTAGATGTTCCCTTTTGTAAGAAAACTTTTTGATTCACCGATGCTTTTATTCCCCCCCTACCTCCCCAATTCTGGATCTGAATCTCAATTTTTGCTTGAATTCTGTTGATATAGCTATGGAGAACTTTCACAGGGTCATTTAAAATAATGCCAGCGTTTTCCTCGGGGGAGCTAAAATCTACCCTGTATGTTTGCAAATGGCTTAGAGCAGATTCTAACAGATAAATATCAGGCAATTCCGGGGACATATCATTATTTTCATGTCCTGACCCTGTTTTTTCAGGACTCAATTCACTAATTGTAAAGTTTTCGCTAAAAATGTCCCTGGAAGAATGAGCTGCTGTTGTATTACTATTACTATCTATACTATTAAGTGGAATGGTGGAGGAGGGTGACAGGGACTTGTCAATAACACCACCACCACTCCCAGTCTGTTCAATCACATTGGGAGGATGTGGCATGAGGTCTCCTAGTACATATTCCAAGTTGTTGGGGGACAATTGATCGATCTAGCCTGTACTGTCCTCTGATGGAATTTTGTTATGAGGACCCGGTTCAGATTTACTTGTAACATCACCTAAATGTTCACGCATAAAACTATCTGCCCATTTCGGATCCTCAAGCATGTCAATATCGCAGGTTAAGTCTTCCAGGCTAGTCATTTCCCCAAAAACATCATTAAGGAACCCTCTATGCCACTCCAAATTCTCTAGAACTAGTGTAGGTTCATCCCTGAACTCTGCTGGTGGTGACAGAATTGCTTCTGTAAATACACTTGCTTCATCACTCAATGGTGTCGCTGGTGGTGCTATATCTTTAATCTGTAGAAAAAAAAGTTTTTATTTCTTATGTAAAATAACGTTCTTTTTTTTATAGTTAATAAACTTTGTCAATTTCAATTAAATTGTTGGATGGTCCTTTTTAGTGGCCCCCCCCCCAACCCCTCCCGGGGTGGTCCCTTGGGACCCGGGAGCTTCCTTCGTGGTAGGAGGATCGATACCCTTTCGAGTTGGGGGTATCGGACTTCCCAACACTGTTCAAATATAACAGCCTCAAATTCTTTCTCGAAAACACCTAAGTGTTTCAATGAAATGAGTTCGCCCCAAATAATGTTTCTTGACAACACTGTGAAGACATAATTGGAGATTACTAAAAACCTTCTTCCTATGTGTTAATATATCTTATCAGAAATACATATCCTGTCACAAGAAGCCCACTTAGAATTCAAATTATAGCTATCGAGCGGATTAAAATTCAAATTTAGCGATGGGAGATCTGATAAGGAGCGGATGCGCGCAAAAGCTTACTGCAAAACATACTCCAGTTTATGAATGCATGTCAACTGTGAAATAGCAAATCGTTTTTTTTTTTTTTAAAATAGTTAGTTTTTGTTTAAAATTAATATTAGAATTATTGCATTAGAATGCGTCTTGGTTAGAAGTTACAAGGTAAGGTTGTTTTTTTTTATAGAAATGCGTGATAAGCATTCCTTTATATACCGCTAATTTGGTTAATGAAAGAAAATGAAATAGTTTAGAAACAAATTTTAAGTTTTACTCATCAAAAGCAATGCGCCTGAGAAAATTTACCTTACTTTTGAAAATAGGGATAGAAAAAATTATGTATATACTTACGAATTCTGACTGGGCTTCTATATCTGAACTGCATGGCAAAACATGAAGGGGGTCAAGCTCACGATTTTCAGTAGGCTGAGCTGAGGCACTATGAGAAGCAGTCCATTCTCTCTTAAAATTCCTTCCAGCTTGCGTGGAGCTAACACTGGGGTTAGAGGGCTCTGTCACTATAAGTTGGGTGCTCGTTGAATGGTTCAGATCGTGTGTAATTCTAACGGCATATTTGATAATTGATGGTCTTGCAGCTTGCATTAATACACCTTCGCTCCATCTTGCTTTCTCTTCAGAAGGGGGGTTATTGCACGTATCCGATTCCTTGAAAAAAAAGAGGCAAAAATTATCAAGTAAAAAAAATGAATTTTTGGTTTTTAAAATAATTAAGTTTATGTTAGGCATATAAAGTAGTGTAAAAAACAACTTCATTTAAAAATCAGGGGGTTTCGATTAATTCTTTGAGCAACTGACTCTTTATTTGACAAAACTGGGTTTGCCATAAAATTTTACAAAACATTAATGGAGTCTTTTTTTTTTCTGAGTAGTAGAGTTTTAAAGATGATGGTCTTTCTTCTAAAAGGCTGGCAGGGGGACTGGGACCATTTTGGTTTTTAGGTCACAAGGATTAAGAATCTATTGATTATTCTGATTTAAACAGGGTGCAATATGTGCCTATTTTTTTGCATTAAAAAACTGGTATTAAAATAGGGGGAGCTGGAATTTTTTTTTTTCAATTAAATAAATATTTATATTTTCCTTTATTATCAAAATAAAATACTCATTATCAAAATAAGTTACAAATTTAGATTTTTTAGAATGATTTTCAGCTCTTAAACTAAGGTAAGCAGCATAGATTCTAAATTGTTTTGGTTCTTCTTCTAAAGACTAAAAGCACCATTAGGCTACTATGATCTAAAATATCACTGAAATACATTTTCCAGCAGTACATGGTAACGAACTATAAGTAAGGAACAAATCAGGTTAATAGTAACCGAAACTCTAAAAAGGAAGCTTTTGTAACAATTAATACATTAAAAGAATCAACATTTTATTCTAACCCCAAATTACCGATCGAAAGCTAAGCACTTTTTTCAAAAACATTCAGCTCCTAAACAATAGGCTTCTAAGTGCATAAGTACCCTTAGTTCTAGTGTAAAGAAAGAATTTTTTCCTTAACTTAATGACAAGACAATTTCTTTTTATAATAATAATGAGAAAATTTTACTCACCAGAAATTTCTTAGAATTATACATTTTCTATGTAAATGATCACAAAAAATGGCAGTAGTGTTAGGTTGAATAAACTATTCAAAACTGTTGAAGAACCTAATTTGAAACCTGAATATATCCAAAAAATAATTGGCAACTAAAAAAGACACACCGATTTTTCCGACATGGATTTAACCTAAAAAAAAACTTGTATATCATGAAACAGAAATTCAGTTAATTGTGTCAGAAAAACTTGAACCAAAATAGATTATACCCAACCTGTTTGGTACGGGGGCGTCGTAGAATAACATGATATTTCCTATTAGTCTGTTAGAATAACATGGTATTTGCTATATGTCTAAGCAAATAGCATGGTAATTCCTATATGTCTAAGCAAATTCATTATTAGCATTCTACTACTAGTATGCTAAGGAGAATTTTTCAGGCTGAATTTTCCGCAAGAAATTTTACAAGGGGGGAGGAGATTTCCAGTGAGGATGGACATATCTGGAGAAAATTTGACAGGGTGAGGGATGCACTTTACTTTGGATGACATTTTGACGGAGAATTTATCCGTGAGGGGGGCGTATTTTATGAAGGGTGAGCAAGATTTACCAGTATCATTTGAAAAACGATAAGAAATTAAATAAAAAAAGAAGTTTTTTTCTAACTGAAAGTACAAAAATAAAAAAAATTAAAAAGTAGGTAAAACTCAAAACGAACAGAAGTTTGAATTACGCTAAAGTTTGAATTGTGTCCCAATATTTTAAGAACGGCTACTGAAACATAAGGGCCGTTTAATTAGAATACGATGCTTTTTTAAAGTGCTAACAGCTTTAGCGTAAACAGCAAGGTATTGAGAAGGAGGCAACCCTTCATATATGGAATAATTTCTGTTTGTTTTGAATTTTAATGTTACTCCTGGCTTTCAGATACAAAAAAAACTAGTTTTTTTTAAAATTTAATTAAATCAAAAAGATGCAAGAATATGTCGCTCAATTTGCTTGTCTTTTAAGCTCAATAGAGTTTGCCCAGTTTATGAATAGATTAAATAAAAAAAAATTTTTTTTAGCTGAAAGTAAGAAACGACGTTAAAACTTGAAACGAACAGAAATTATTCCCTATATGAAAGGAGCTGTCTCCTCCTCAACGCCTCGTTCTTTACACTAAAGTTTGACTTTCTCACAACTCTTATTTTTTTTAAACAATAAAAAATTTTAGAGTAAAGAGCGAGGCGTTGAGGAGGGGACAGCTCCTTTCATATACGGAATAATTTCTGTTCGTTATAAGTTTTAACGTCGTTCCTTTCTTTCAGTTAAAAAAACTTGTTTTTTTTGTTTAATTTTTGAACGTTTTTGAATTAATGCAGGTTTTGATTTTGGCTCACCGTACATGAATAATTACAACAAAATTTTCATATTAATTTTACTTTTATTTGATTAAATGGCTTTCTCGAAAGTTGCTTAATTTTATTTACGAACGTTTTTATTAGTAATAAATAACTTACGTAACGAACTTCTATATTCATATATTTTTATACGTGTACTAGGGGTTCGCCCCCTAGTCAATACCTTGCTCTTTAAGCTAAAATTCGAATTTTGTTCCAATTCTTTAAAAATGACCTCTTAATCACAAAGGCCGTAAATTGGAATAAATAGCTCTTATGAAAGTACTAAAAAAATTTTGGCTTAAAGAGCGAGGTATTGACTAGCGGGTGAACCCAATCATATACGTAATATTTTCTGTTCGTTTTAAGTTTTGATGTTGCTCCTTACTTTCAGTTGAAAAAATTGGGTTTTTTTATTTAATTTCTGATCTTTTGTTAAATAGTGCTGGGAAATCTGGCGCCCCCTTTATAGCAGTGTCCTTTTCCCCATGGACGATTAGTCCATGGAATGATCCTTTCACACAAAAACACCGACCCACCACCTCCCCCCACTACCAGAAGAAATTTCCCCTTTGCAAAAATCTGCATACGTCCCAAAAGCCAATACTATATATTAACATTGGGTAAAGTTCATGACTTTCAGCCCTTCCCCCGGGGACTTCGGGGGATTAAGTTATCCTAAAAGACATATTTATCATATTTTCAACCATGCTGAACAAAATGGCTATCCCAAAATTTTGATCGGGTGACATTGGGAAAAAAATGTGCGTGGGAGGGGGCCTAGTTGCCCTCCATTTGTTTTGGTCACTTAAAAAGGGCACTATAACTTTTAATTTCCGTTCCAATGAGTCCTCCTACGAAATTCTAGGACCACTGGGTAAATACGATCACCCCTGGGAAAAAAAGTAAATAAACACGCATCCGCGATCTTTCTTCTGGCAAAAAATGCAAAATTCCACATTTTTGTAGATAGGTGCTTGAAACCTCTACAGTAGGGTTCTCTGATACACTGAATATGGTGGTGTGATTTTCAGTAAGGTTCTATAACTTTTAGGGGGTCTTTCCCCTTTTTTTTCAAAAATCAGCCAAATTTTGATGGGTAAGACTAAAATGGGTGAAATTTATATATTTGAAATCAGCATTAAAATCTGGTTCTTTTGATGTATCTATTGGTATCAAAATTCCGTTTTTTAGAGTTCGGTTACCATTGAGCCGGGTCGCTCCTTACTTACAGTTCGTTACCACGAACAGTTTGATAGTTTTTACACATTTCATTTAGAAATTAAGATCGTGTTTTCCTTGAAAAAATTCAATGTATAAAAAGTAATAACCAAAATATCTACATTAAAATAAAAGTAATGAATTTGAGAAAATTTTATGTCGGTAATAATAGAAATTTTGATAGGTAATAATGTAATAAACCTGTGTTGCCAGGAAGAACATTTTGGTTTTCCTTTCGTGTCCTTTCCTTTTCCTTTTATTATGTCCAGGATTTCAGTTTTTTGCGAGATAAAATAAAACAACAAGTTTTTTCAACTGAAAGTAAGGAGCACCATTAAAACTTAAAACGAACAGAAATTATTATGTATGTGAGGGGGTCACCCCCTCGTCAATACATAGCTCTTTATGCTAAAGTTCGAATTTTGTCCCAATTCTTTAAGAATTACTCCTGAGTCACAAAGACCGTTTAATTAGAATAAATACCTCATTTAAAGTACTAAAAGAGTAGTAAGTATCTATTGAATTTGCTTGCGTGCATACAAATTACCATGTTATTCTATGGGAACCTCTACACGTGATTAAACACGTCATGAAACTACGTGCTATTTGCTTATGTCCTGTTGGTACCATTCCAAACGAGTGGGGATTCCCCGCCTGTTCCTAAACATTGCAAAAAAGATAGCAGTATGAACGGGGGAGAAAAAAAAGGATTAAACTGATTAGTAGTTAAGGTAACCCCGAAGGAGTTTTTAACTCAGGTAATTTGTTATAAATTTGAAACATCATCAGTCTATGAAAATGACTAACTACGATAGAATGACATTGCGACTTGACCTAGCTTTACCTTTCCGATGTGGTCTGTATAATACACAAGTGATGTTTGATAAGTATTGTCAATTTAACATAGGATCTAACAGTCCCTTCGTTCCCTCATTTCTGAGGGCAGGGGAGGGGGAGGGGGAGTCAATTTCAGAGGGAAAACAAAAAATACTCAGAATCAAAAATAAACGGGATCTGCCTCAAGGGGAATACTCAAAGACCCTTCGTTCCCCCATTTCTGAGGGCAGGGGAGGGGGGAGGTCAATTTTGGAGGCAAAACCAAAACTACACAGAATCGAAAATAAACGCGATCGGCCTCAAGGGGAAGGCTCATAGGCCCTTGGTTCCCGCTTTTCTGAGGGCAGGGGTGGGGGCGGGGGAGTCAATTTTAGAGGGAAAACCAAAAATACTCAGAATCGAAAATAAACGGGATCTGTCTCAAGGGGAAGACACGGGAATCTGCATCAAGGGGAAGGCTCAGAGGCCCTTCGTTCCCCCATTTCTGAGGGCAGGGAGGGGGGGGTTTAATTTTGGAGGGAAAACCAAAAATACTCAGAATCGAAAATAACCGGGATCTACCTTAAGGGGAAGGCATGGGCTGATGTTTGCAAGTCGAAGAATTTGTCTTTGTTGGTTTGAATGTCTAAAGTGCCTGTCTTTCTCTGTTTACATGTCTGATTCTTTTTGTTTGCATGTCCGGGTTGGTGTTTGCAAGTCCAAGTTCGGTTTTCAGACCTACGTTTTTTAGATTTTCGTGGATGTTTGGTTCCCAGGGTTTATTATTTGAGAAGTTAACTTAGTATTTCATGATTTGACGTGCCTGAAATCATGAATTAGAATAGTTAATTAGCTGTTTGGGTTTTCAGACCTAGGTTTTTTAGATTTTCGTGGGTGTTAGGCTCCTGGGATTTATTATTTGAGAAGTTAACTGTAGTATTTCATAGTTTGACTTGCCTGAAATCATGAATTAGAATATTTAATTGGCTGTTTGGGGATTTTCAGACCTAGGTTTTTTAGATTTTCGTGTGTGTTTGACTCCTGCGGTTTATTATTCGAGAAGTTAACTTTAGTATTTTTTGCTTTTACGTGCCTGAAATTATTAATTAGAATATTTATTTAGCTGTGTGGGTTTTCAGACCAAGTTTTTTAGATTTTCGTGGGCGTTAGGTTACTGGGATTTATTTTTTGTGTTTTATAATGTGATATTTTTTCACTAAGGAAACTCGATAACCTAAAAGGGTTTGATTCAAACTTTTACCTTGAGCATAGATATTGTTAGCAGAATTTCAAAGGGATCGTTTGTGAGTGCTGGT
This sequence comes from Artemia sp. Qi Xiang Cuo, assembly GCF_049724085.1. NCBI lineage: Eukaryota > Metazoa > Arthropoda > Branchiopoda > Anostraca > Artemiidae > Artemia > Artemia sp. Qi Xiang Cuo. The sequence continues at coordinate 20,966,996 of NC_142797.1, read as the reverse complement.
GTATCTGATGAAATAATTTAGGTTGTATGATCAATTTAATTTTTTTTAATGTAGTAGTTTTTCAGTAAGGACACATGATAACCTAAAAGGGTTTGATTCAAATTTTTACCTTGAGCATCGATTTTGTTAGCAGAATTTCAAAAGGATCGTTTGTGAGTGCTGGCGTATCTGATGAAATAATTTAGGTCTTATGATCAATTTAATTTTTTTTTTTTAATGCAGTGGTTTTTCCGTAAGGACACTCGATAACCTAAAAGTGTTTGATTCAAACTTTTACCTTGAGAATTGATGTTGTTAGAAGAATTTCTTTTAAAATAGTTTTAAGTGGTTTAAGAGATTTTTTTCTGTTCGGCATAGATGAAAGGTTGAATACCTCAGTTAAACTAAGAGGTTACATTTTGACATCGTTTGACAATTTACTAAATTTTAAGGTTTTCTTATGCAAGAGTCGGAACACACACACAGACACACACAGACACACACACACAAACATACACACATGTTACCAAATTCCACATTATTGCACAGAAATACCAAAATCATAGGATAGGTTAGCCTATGTACGCGTCCAGATTGGTATTTTGTGGTTTTACGTGCCTGAAATCATGAATTAGAATAGTTAATTAGCTGTTTGGGTTTTCAGACCTAGTTTTTTAGATTTTCATTGGCGTTAGGTTCCTGGGATTTATTATTTGTGTTTTTTAATGTAGTAGTTTTTCAGTAAGGACACTCGATAACCTAAGAGGGTTTGATTCAAACTTTTACCTTGAGCATCGATATTGTTAGCAGGATTTCAAAAGGATCGTTTGTGAGTGGTGGCGCATCTGATGAAATAATTTAGGTCGTATGATCTATTTAATTTTTTTTTTAATGCAGTAGTTTTTCAGTAAGGACACTCGATAACCTAAAAGGGTTTGATTCAAACTTTTACCTTGAGAATCGGTATTGTTAGCAGAGTTTCAAAAGAATCGTTTATGAGTGCTGGCGTATCTGATGAAATAATTTAGGTCGTATGATCAATTTAATTTTTTTTTTAATTTAGTAGTTTTTCAGTAAGGACACTCGATAACCTAAAAGGGTTTGATTCAAACTTTTAACTTGAGCATCGATTTTGTTAGCAGAATTTCAAAGGATCGTTTGTGAGTGCTGGCGTATCTGATAAAATAATTTAGGCCAGATGATCAATTTAATTTTCTTTTTTTAATTCAGTAGTTTTTTAGTAAGGACACTCGATAACCTAAAAGTGTTTGATTCAAACTTTTACCTTGAGAATCGATGTTGTTAGAAGAATTTCTTTTAAAAGAGCTTTAAGGGGTTTGAGAGATTTTTTTTCTGTTCGGCATAGATGAAAGGTCCAATACCTCACTTAAACTAAGAGGTTACATTTTGATATTGTTTGACAATTTACTAAATTTTAAGGTTTTCTTTAGTTTCAAAATGTTTTTGTCAGTCACCATCTTTAATCATTCTAATTCGTATACACGCAAGCAAATTCAATAGATACTTACTACTTAAAAGTAACTTTAGTATAAAGTGAGAGGTACTGACGAAGGGTGAACCCCCTCCTATACATAAGAATCTCTGTTTGTTTTAAGTTTTAATGTTACTCCTTACTTTCAGTTGAAATTTTTCTGATCCGTTTTCTGTTTTATAAAAGTTTCTGATCATTTTTTAAATAGTGCTGTGGAATTTGGCTCCCCCTTTATGGAAAATTATCTTCCCCTATGAAAAAATTCCTCCATGGAAAGATCCTCCCACGTACCTCCCCCCCTCTCCACCAGAAAAATACCCCTGAAAATGTCTGTATACTTCATAATAACCAGTACTATATGCAAACAATAGGCAAAGCTCATAGCTTAAAGCCCTTCCACCGGGGACTGTGGGGAGTTATGTCATCCTTAAGGACAAAGTTATTAGGCTTTCGACAATGCTGAAAAAATTGGCTATCTCAAAATATATATCGGGTGACTTTGGAAAAAATGAGCGTTGGAGGGGGACTAGTTGCCCTCCAATATTTTTGGTAAATTAAAAAGGGCACTAGAAATTTTGATTTCCAATTAAACGAACCTTGTCCCAATCTTCTACGATCGCTGGTTTAATATGATCACCCCTGGAGAAAAAAAGGAAAAACTGGGAAAATAAAAAAAGGAAATCACCCCTGGGAAAATAAGTACGCATCTGTGATCTTTCTTCTGGTAAAAAATGCAAAATTCCACCTGTTTGTACATAGAAACTTGAAACCTCTGAAGTAAGGCTCTCTGGTATGCCGAATCTGACGGAGTGATTTTCATTATAATCACTTGACCTTTTGGGGATGTTTCCCCCTTTTTCAAAAATTGGGCAAATTTTCTTGGGCTCGCAACTTTTGATGGGTACCATTAAATTTGATAAATTTTTAATATTTTTAACAAGCATCAAAATTCGATTCTTTTAATGTATCTATTTTTATTAAGACTCTGTTTCTCAGAATTTTGGTTACTATTGAGCCGCTTTGCTCCTTACTTACAGTTCGTTACAGTAGAATGTATCTATGGAATTCTATAGAAGCTCTACACCTTTTCAAAGAGAGTGAGTACCCCCTCACATGGTATACAGTGTGGTTTGACGTGTACATTTTAAAAAGCGAGCAAACTTTTACCTATAAAGTGATCATACATGTTTTGGAACTATGGTTGAGATTATCTAACGCAAGCAGACTGGTTTTTGCTATTGATTGAAAATACACATGGAATTACACAAGAATATACAGTGTGGTTTGACGTGCACATTGCAAAAAGCGAGCAAACCTATAAAGTGGTCAAACACGTTTTGAAACTATAGTCGAGATTGTATAACACAATCAGACTGTTTTTGAGGCAACACCCATTTTAGGGCCAATCAGAGAGAGCGGAGGTTACTCAATACACGATAACTTGATTGGTAATTGGATACGAATAAAAGGAGTGATCTTCATTCGCCCTTGAGATTTTGTATATAACGGGCATGCGTTATGATTAAATTTTTATAAGGTTCTAACACACCATGGATAAAGCATCTGATATTATTTACTTGGAAGCTTTGGCTACAGCGATTTATAATTTGAGCTCAGTTTACTAAATTTTCTTAATTAATTTCCAAATAAAATCATTTTAAATAGTCACCCCTCAAGTAAATTCAAATTCAGGGCATACCCCTCCCCCCAACAATACAAACTCTACTATATGATGTTTATAGTCGCTAGAAAGCGTAAAATACGCTCTTTTTCCATTACGTAAACCCCATCTTCCCTCTCCCCTCTTTTTACGAGTTTAGTTCATTCACTAGAAATAATTCTTTCGTTTCAAAATGTCATTTCCCCATCATCAAAATAGAGTGTGCTTTCTTTCCGGTCTAGATAAAACCATGTGTGTTGAAGCCTGTTACCAAGAGGGACGATTTCATAAACAACCTTTGCATGGGCATTATCTAAATTAAGAAAACAAAAGAATGGAAATTATTAAGGCTAAACGCTTTGAAAAAGGGGTGAATTAAAGGAGATATTCTATTTTCAAATGTATTTGATGAAAGCAAATAATGTTTCAGTTAAATCTTCAAAGTTTTACCTTCATGGAAAGGGAGGGATGGGGCATTTTAAATGCTCTTATTTTTGAACTCCTGGATTTCATAGATGATTAAGAGGCTCTTATAAAAATCGTTCACTAATTTCCTTTCTTCTATGATATTAATGGGATGTCAAATAGGAACGGAAACGATTAAACGCTACTTACAGATTTCACGCAAAGTGTTTATTTGGGGGGAGGGGGGGGGGGGAAGGGGCAATGTATCAATTCTAACACCTTCGCTGTAAGGTGAAAACAAAACTGTTTCTTTGCATGAAAATTAAGGGGGATTCTTTGTGCAGACATGTATACCCTTTGACAAGAAACTAATGTGGTCATTCCGACACGCAACACTGAAGTTTAGTGTTTGGTAAGCTTTTAATTATACCATATTTATGGCTGACTATTTTTAGATCTATATTTTAAATCATTGTATTCGAATTGATGCAGTGGGGGTACTAATTTTTCTTCTGTAAAAAGAGTAATATTTTTTCTATACTGTTTTTTTTTTTCTTTTTAAGGAAAATTTGGAAGAATGTGTGCCTACCCCTCAAAAGAGAGTTAAGGCTAATGGAGCTACTCCAATGCAACAACTGGAGATAGCTGAGCCATCCAGGGCCACGCTTTACCAGCCCCCTGTGTCCTCCATGCTGGCAGGAATACAGTCTGGTCGAAAACCGAAAAGAGAATGGGCGGCTGCTCAAGGGATGGTGAACCCCGCTGGCTCATCTGTACAAGCCAGTGACATCGTCGCCACCACCACATCTATGCAAGAAACGGACATCACCGTCCCATTTATCCCCCATCATGCTTTGCCAGGTCCATCCGGCACACAAGTGCAGACTGAATTTGGAAATGTAAGCATTTTTAAGTGTTCAATTTTTTTTTCAGTGTTCAATTTTTTTTCAGTGTAAAATTAACTAAGTTCTATTTTGGCTACTTTATATGAAGTGTGGAGGCAAGTATTTAGTTTAAATAATGCTAGGAGGGGAAATTAAGTTTTGAGGGGGGTGTAAAAATGAAACTTATTTAATACCTCTGTAAACATCTGGCTTAAAATGCTTCAGGAGAAATAAGGCTATTGCTTCCTTCACAAATATTTTTATAATGTACTTTACTTTATTGCTATTACAAATAGTAGATTTGTAAACGGGTAGATTTGTAGGAAAAGGAATCTGCTTCTAGTCTGATCGCTATTTTTTATGAATGGCTAGATTTGTAGGAAAAAAGAGTCAGTTTTTTTAATGAGGTATTAAGACAATTATTGAGTTGATTTTTTTTACTGTATTTTATTGATATTAGTCAAATGTTGCGATGTGTGTGTGTGTGTGTGTGTGTGTGTGAGCGTGTGCGTGTGTGTGTGTGTGCGCGTGTGTGTGTGTGAACGTGTACGTGTGCGTATTTGTGTGTGCGCGTGTTTGTTTGTGTGCGTGTGCGTATGTGCGTGTGCGTATGTGTGTGTGTGTGCGCGTGTTTGCGCATGTGTGTGTGTGAGCTTGTACGTGTGTGTGTGTGTGTGTGTGAGTGTGTGTGTGTGTGAACGTGTGTGTGTGTGTGTGTGCTATTAACAAAATTTGTAATTTATTATGCACTGGTTTTATAAATAATGCTATAAGCAAAAATTTGTAATTTATTATGCATTTGTTTGATAAATACGAATCCAATTAAGAAAAAAAACAACATTTTTTGATAATTAATATGAATACAAATCTGACTAATAAAAAAATAAATAGTGTGCTATAATTGTGATAAAACTTTCCTCAAAGAAAAAACTCAATCCATTCATTTTAGTTTCAGGGGGAAGCTACAAAAACAACTACCTTCCCTGGCCCAGGACTTCAAAATATCATTGGTAATTGTCCACAGTCGGCGGATGATGTTAGTGAAGGTACATCGTTTAGTATTCCCCCGGATTTCCAGCTTACAATGGAAGAAATAGATAGCCTTATGGAAATTGTTGGATCTAATGTTTCTGGGGACATTTTTGATGATGAGTTTACGATTAGTGAATTGGGTCCTGTTCAAATAGGTGCAGGACATAAAAATAGCGGTGTTTCCCCAGAACTATGTGAATTGTATTTGCTGGAATCTGCTCTAGGTCACTTGAAAGCACATAGGACAGATTTTAATCCCCCCGAGGAAAACCTGGTTAACGGGAGTGTCATTTTAACAGACCCTGTAAATTTTCTTCATACCTACATCACCCGAATTCGAGCACTTATTGAGATTCAGATTCAGAATTGGGGGGGGGGGGGCAAGGGTGGGATTAAAGCATCGGTAAATCAAAAATTTTATTTACAAAAGGGGACATCTGGGGACATTTTTTATTTTCATTTTTCAACTGGCAATCAAACTTTTTACCCTGGTCTAAATGAATTTGAGGGTAACTTTTTCAATTGGGCCAATAAATTAATATTGACTTTGGACACATTTAAAGATAGGGGGAGTGGGTCCACCATTTTGTACATTGAACATATGGATCTGAATCTCAATAGATTTAAAAAAAACTTTTTTTTAACAGGGGCGGGTAGTAGTCGACGAATAAAATGCCACCCAGAGTTGTCGGCTACCAAAGAAATTCAGGGTTTCTAATTTGACACGGGGCTGCAATGCTTTAAATATGCATTTTTAGCAGCAGCCCAAAAAACTTTGAAAAATGATTCAACAATAAAAATCTCGACAGACTTGCACGTAACGGTGGAGACAATTTCCCTAAAGTAAATTTTGACTGTTTAGAGGGGAAGTATCCGGTGTCCTTAAAAGAAATAACCATATTTGAAAAAGCAAATGAAAATCTTGGGTTGGGGTGGTTTTTCTCCAGTATGACATAGAATTTGTAAATGGGGGGAAAGAAACCGAATAAAAAAGGGGTTTTATATTCAGTTAGGACACCGTTGGTAGATAATAATAAAAATTAGGTTTGGATTATCTATGAGCCTACCAAAGATATTTATTCCTACGGTAAATTTTTCTTTGCTATGGCACTAGGTCGACTCTTTTCTCAAAGCACAAAGATAGCGGAATGTCAATATTTCCTCATGTACTTTTCCTCATTTAGATCTGAACGAATATTCTCGGATCGCATGAGACATGGCAAACTTCAAGGTAATGAAAGAACAGATTAAAATTTAAAAACTTCCAAAATTACCTGCTACAGGTTGATAAAGTATCTTTAGATTGTGAATCAAGACTGTTGGAGGTATCGGACCCATCAAGGCCAAATACAGTCAAGGAACACAAACTAGTTGCGTGTTCCTATGCGCATGCCCGTCGCGATTCCAATAATAAAATTCAATTGGAATAGTTTTTTTTTACAATGGATGAGGAGGGTAGCATGGAGAAGTTATTGGTGTCTTTAACAAAAACCGCAAACGGTGCAAATTCACGATTGCGTGACAACAAATACCCAATGCCAATATCAGATAAAGCGCAACGGGCACTAGAAAAAGGGACAGATTTTAAGGTTTTTAGTAGTGCCCTAGTCCAGAAAGACGCAGTTGGGGATTATACCCACCATATTAACCCCAAATTAAAGAGAACAAGTAACTTTTAGGGGTGAGCTCACAATTCATGTAATTTAAAATAAACAGCAGCTCTTTCTTCCGGTTTTTATACATAATTCTAACTACGATCTGAAGTATGTGCTACCAACAATGGCACATCTTCAAAGAAATGGAACAGTGGATAATGCATGAGTGATAGACAGCTTTTCCTACAAAATCATTCCCTAAATCATCGGAAAAGTTGCTTGTTTTGGAATTTATGTGGAGATATGGTGAAGACGACATTGAGTACACGAATAAAATTCGCTTTTTAGATTCCTACAGTTTTTTCCCTAAATCATTGAGAAAATTAATTCAAGTGCAGAAAAACGATGACGGCTGCAACGCTTTCCCCCTTCTCAAGCAACAATTTCCAAATGATTTATATGATTTGTTGACGGTCAAGGGCATGTATTTGTCTGTATTTGTCGAGTGATGTGTTAACTTTGTTAGACATTATGTGTAAAAATACGGAAAAAATATATTGGGAATTTAATCTTGATTTAGGATACTATTTTTCATCTCCTCATCTGGTAATGGACCTTATCCTAAAAATTAACGGGAAAAAAATAGGGCTGATTACCGACATCGATCAGCACCTGTTCATCGAGAGGTCAATGAGGGGTGGATACGTTTTTCACGGGGATCATATCTTGGATACTGATCCTACTGGAGAGAAGACGGGGACAAAATCAGATGCAGTATTCTTTTGTATGAATTCCCTCTACTCCTTGGCCATGTCCCATTATGCGCTACCCTGTGATGACTATAAATGGCTCAATGACCCTTAAGCCCCCCATTTCCCCAACATTGACAGTCTTGAGGAAAATGGGCCGGTTGGATGGTTTTTTGAAATTGATGGGGAGACACCAGTTGAGCTTCACGATTCGGTAACGGATTTTGTTTTTCCCTGCGTCAATAGACCTGTGACTAGGGACTCTTTGAGCCCTAGCAACAGACATTTGGTCGAGGTGGACGGATTGCATTGGTAACCTTCAAAACAAAAACTTATTGCCGACCTTCTGCCGAAGAAAAATATTCTTGTACATCATGTGGCTTTAAAATAGATGTGCAACAACGGTTTCAACGTCACAAAGGTTCATAGAGCCCTCCAGTTTAGTCAAAAACCCTATCTGAAAACGTTTGTTGACACTTTTATAAAGAAACGCTCTGAAGCGCAGACTAAAGCCGAGAAAGAAATATATAAGCTCATTTTAAATTCGGCTTTTGGTAAAATGTGTGAAAGTTTTCGCAATAGGAATCGTTGTGACGTCGTGACCGATCCCGAACAATGTGCTCGAATTATTGCCGATCCAAGTTACACTTCTTTACAATCATTTGCTCGGACATGGTATTATTGAAAAGGAAAAAAAGAAGCATTGTCCTGAATAAAAATATTGCTGCAGGCAGTACGATCTTGGAGATCTCTAAAAAGCTCATGTTGGAATTCTACTACAATGTGGCTAGGGTACAGGGGCCGGAGAAGCGGCAAGTAGAGGTCTGCTACGGGGACACAAATTTCTCTACTGCTGAAAGTAAAAACCCCAAACCTACTTGAAGATTTGGCGCACGGTGAAATCATCAGCTAACGGATGGACTACACCAATTGGAGTGGGCTTTACCCAGAGCTAGTGAAACGTCGGGCGCCAAATCAGCTTTTATTTTTTAAATCAGAAATGGGAAGCGACATGATTTCCCGTGGTATGTTTGTAAGTCCGAAGGTGTACTTTATACAGACACACGACGAGGAAATCAAAAAACGTTGCAAAGGAGTACCCACGCGCTATGTGGATAAGAATTTTGACATGTAAATCTATAGGAATTGTATTGCTGCAAATACAGTTCCACGAGCAAAATTGTTGGCAATTCGTTCACTGAACTACAGGAACTTCACTGTAAATATAGAAGAAATTGCCATGAGTACCATTTCCGACAAGGTCTATGTTTGTCAAGACGGTGTGACTACCCTCCCCCTGGGGCACTATTTAACTTCCGACCAAGCCGTATGTGTTAGCTATAGGGAAAGTCTCGGTTTGAGTAAAGTCCAATAAATTTCCCAGAACCTTGGGGGATGGGGGCCTCGCGGCCTTGGGGGGGGGGGGGGTCACGGCCCAGGGGGGGGGAGTTGGTACCTGGCCGGCCACCAGCGGGGGCCGGTTTCTTTTTTCTTTTTTGACTTAGAGCAGATTTTTGTGCTTTTGTAAATATACATGTTGCATTAAAATTTAAAAAAAAGGATATTATTCTAAGTGTATTTTTTCATTAAATGTTGTATTTTTCTTATAAATAAATAAAGTATATTTATTAAAGTGCTTTTTCTACTGCATTTTTTAAAATAAATTGTTTTTATTATAAATAAATTTAAAAAAATCTTAAGTGTATTTTTCTGTAATGTATTATTTGTAAAGTGCTGTTTTTTATGTTAATAATACAAGAAATATGATTCTTTATTGATTTTGTTCTTCTTCTCATTATTCTTGAACGGACTAGTAGGGAAATTATTTAGTCATTAGACAACTATAGTCTACGGTTAGTTGTAAGTGAACTGTTGAAGGGAACATGTATCGATTTAAAATACCTTTCAGATCGTTTCTGTGCGGTCCATCAATGTCAGGCAAAACAACACTCTTAACTAAAATAATTAAAAATTGCGATAAAATGTTTGTGGAAAAGCCAAAAAAAATCTACTATTGTTACAGAATTTGGCAGGAGTCATACGATAAAATAAAAGCAATTGGCACGGCGGGATTAGTGCAGATACAATTTATACAGGGACTTGATGTTTTCAACATTATTGAACTAAACTCTTGGTTGTTTATTGACGATCTGGCTGAATCTATTGAACAATGGTCCCATGATATGCTGCAATTGTTCACCGTTCGCTCTCATCATAAACAGATTTCCATTACTCTGGTTCTACACAATCTCTTTCATCAGAGCAAATGTACGCGAACACTTGCATTGAACTGCACCTACTATATCATCTACAGAGTTGTTCGTGATTCTAGCTCGCTAATAACTCTCAATAAACAAATATACCCAGGACCCCTAAATTTATGCTCTCGGCGTACAATCAGGCAAGTAATAAACTCTACGGCTACATCCTATTGGATATTAATCAAAATACACCCGAGGATTTGCGTGTAGTCACAGATTTTTTGACAATGAAATTACAGTATATCTCCCCGTGAACAGTAAAAAGACCTATTAGTTGCTATCATGACACTGAAGAAACTACATGAAAATAGACATTTATTTTCAGTTCTAAGCACTTCAAAACCCCCACTTAAGAAAGCCATACTCAAACATGGTATTGACAATGATTTCATTAATCTAATATCCGAACATTCTTTAAATTTGATCGAGGGCAATGTTCAATTGCCAGAAGCAGTTAAGCAACAGGCAAAGCAACATCATTCCATTGTACGTACATTGGCCTCTAGAAACAAAGGAAAGAATTTTAAAAGGAAACGTCTTCTTCAGGCGGGCGGTAGCTTTTTCACACTTTTACTACCGATAATTGCAGGACTTGTAAACAGTTTTCCCTAGAGAATGGCCAAACCCTATAATTTGACTCCAATAGAACTCACTCTCTCACCCGTGGAACACTTTGAGGACAATCTGAGTAAATTCATTGACAACGAGAATATTGAGGAAGATAAAAAACTGCTTTTACTTCAAGATGCACTTCGCCGAGTGGACAAACATAAGCCCTATCATGCGAAGGCCAGTGGTATTGATCACAAAAAAGAACCATCTCCTCGGGATTCTGCTGCTGGAACACAATTAAAGAAGGAGGAATTGGATTCAATTGTGTCGAGCATTGGAAATCTAATGCCTCACTCATATCGTGAACAAAGTAAACGACTCCGCTAATCAATATCGAAAAACTAAAGCCTTTTTCCCATTGCATATAATGCAAGCAGATCTCCTAACTCTAGATGAGATTCAAAGACGTCACAATACACTGTACAAGTACATTCTACTTGCAATCAGTGTTTTAGTCGTTATGCAAATGCCATTCCATTACGGTCAAAGAGAGATGTTGAAGTTGCTCAGGCCGTTGAAAGTATTCTCGAACAGGATTCGTATAAAAAAATTCAAACGGATCGTGGTAGTGAATTTGCTAATTCCCATGTTGCAAAATAACTAGCGGAATATAAAACACTGCTCTATCATATTCACAGTCCTATAAAGGCTGCAGTGGCCGAACGTCTGATACGAAGTATTTGAATTTTAATTTCAACATATAGTAAATTGAAAACTAGATCTGCTTTCACTCACGGTTTAGATAAAATCTTGGTGACTTATAATCAATCACCTCATCGATCATTGTCCAACTCAATCCCAACGGAAGTTCATCTGTCCGATCATGATACAATTGACACCTTTCTTAAACAATATTCCAATGAAAGGAGTGTCAATAAGAAAAAATTTAATGTTGGTGATACTGTTCGAGTTAGTAGAACAACTAATGTTTTTAAAAAGGGTAATTACCTGTGGCCCACTGAACTTTTTAAAGAGGCAAAAATCCTAGACACTAAACCCATAACTTATCGTCTGCGAGATACCAAAGATGAGGAAATTCTCGGCGGTTTTTATGACTATGAACTACAAAAAGTTAAAATTAATAGGAAAATCTATCAAATTGAATAGATATTAAAGACTCGTACTCACAAGGGTAGGAAACAGTTACTTGTTCGGGGGCTAGGATACAACTCTGATTTTGATTCTTGGATCAGTGTTGAAGATATTGACAAGGCCCAGTGATTTCTATGTAACATTTTTGTCCAACTTTTCCGATCCTCTCTACAATGACTTGAATAAAACAAGTCATTTTTGGACGAAACTCTCCCCCGCCATCAAATTCGATGACGGTAAGTATGAAGTGGCTCTTGTTGACTGTATTCTCAAAAATACCTAGGACATCCTGAGAAAGGATCGTGTGTATGAAATAAAAGTTATACCATTCGATTGGTCACTCTTTGTCGAGTATGAATGGGTTGAAGCACTTAAATCTAGCGAATATCCACATGTCAAATTGAAATATATTGAATATGATAATATGACAGATTTGTGTCGTACAATCAATAGAAAAATCTCATATCGTAGGAATGGTACATTCCATTTTAATTATTCAATTGAACACGATAGGATTTACATTACCTCACCTGTTGACATTGAAAAAATTATTCTCCATGATAATCTGAGAGACGTTCATGGCTTTAAAAAGAATTTGATCAATGGAAAAACACTGGTACTGTTAACGGGATGGATCAAGTTATTTTTGCCTACTATCCACCTGGTTTTGCTTTAGGCTCTTGCAAATTTTTTTATGCATCCTTTTTGGAAACTTCGAGAATTAGTTATAAAAATGTCCCCCTCCTAGGTGCTTGTGAACAAAAAACAACCCATGAACTTGTTCATCACTATAATATAAAGCATCTTCACTATGTTCCTGTAAAGACTTCGTATTTGGAACTCTGTCAGTTAACACTAAGAAGTGAATTGATCTGATCCTCTAGCAATAAAAAAAGGTTTAGCAGTAATTACATGTCATTTCTGACCTATTGTCGGCAACACCACCATTACCTAAAATGAATAATAGAAGAATTCCATTTGTCTGTCCCGATATCGATTGCTATGTTGGTGCTCTGAGTCCACGTCAAATAGGCAATGTATTGGACTACAACAAGGGGCGTACTACATTGTCTGGCTATGGTTTTGGTAGCTGGTTTTATAGGCCATTTCGTTCTGCACTACCCCTTGCCAGAAAATATCTTGTACCTGCTGCATCAAATTTTGCTGCCTCAACTCTACAGGACTGGGGGTCGGGTAAAAATTTCAACGAGAGTGTTAAGGAAAATATTAGATCTTCAGCAAGAGCCGTTGGTGAGCAATTAAAATCTCAGCAAAATGAGAAGGGATTGAAAAGGATGCGTGCGCGGCATTCACTCATCAGTCTCTACCCAGGCGGAAAGTGAAGGACATCAACAAGGACTTTGAGAAATAAAACAACGAAGACCAATAAGAGGAAGAAGAAAAAGAAAAAGATTGTCAAATCAAAGAAGGATTTCTTCTCTTAAGATGACTTATCTCCCTCACAAGGAATCGCATCCGTCAATCAGTTCCTCATTGAATCTGTTCAATGCTGAAAATGTTGATCTCAGTGTCAAGTATGGCTACTATGAACAATTTCATCCCCAGCAACCCCCCTCGGAAAATATATACTTTCAAATATTTTCCAATGAAGACTATTTCATTGATTTGTAATCAACATTTATTGATTTAAATGTTGCGGTGAAAAAAAAGTCAGATAATACAACTCCAACTGCTGCCGATGGTCTCTCCTACGAAAACTGTATTCTACACAACCTGTTCAAACAAATTAATGTATTTATTAATAGAACATTGGTGAGCACTAGCAATAACTTATCCAACTATGCAAGCTACATACAATTTATGATGATGACACCAAAGGCTTATAAGGAGTGGAGAGGACAGTCATTGGGCTATGAATATCAATCAAGTGTTGATACTGACGGTGAGTTGACTACTGCAGTGACCCAGGAGTATCATCTGGTTGGAAAATTAAATCATGAGATATTTAATATATCCCAATGGTTACCCACCAATGTCAAGATTGACATAAAGTTGCAACTAGCACCATCGAATTTCATTTTGAGAAAAACACTTGCTGCAGAACCCGATGCAAATGTCATTATCACATTGGCAATTCTCCACGTCCGAAAACAACAAGTTATGAGTTCTGTTGGATTGGCAGTGGAAAAGCTAAGAACCAATGGTCAAAACATTAAACTTCTTGTCCCCCATACGATCACCAAACAACGTCACATTGCCGCCGGTTCTCGTAGCTATAGCGATTCATCATTTATCAATGGAGAAATCCCAGCAAAACTGGCTTTGGCCTTTGTGAAGAGTGGCAGTGCCGTTGGATCCTGGACTGAATCCCCCGATGATTTTAATTTTTTCGGTCTATCTAGCCTTGTGTGCAAAGTGAATGGTATTCCACTGTACACTCTATCATTTCACAACAAATCCTATAGAACTCTGTACGAGTTGACCATGCGATCCCTAGATCATGATTCCCAATTATTTGAAAAAGGAATAACCGATTCAATGTTTTCAAAAAATCATGGTGTAATTGTTTTGGACTTGTCGGGGACCCAGAATATGAGCGTAGTACGAACAGGGAATGTACGTTTAGAGTGTGCATTTGCCGATGCTTTGACTGAGAGTATCACGCTAATATCATTGAGTCAATTTGAAACCTATTGGGAAATCACACCCGACGGCAGTGTTCTACTAGACCTAGGACCATGAAAACAAACCAAATAATCAACGTATTTAATATAGATCCATACATGTCCCAGTACAAGTCCTATTGCGTACCATCGGACTTCATTGAAACAATTCCAAGTGTTAACAACACCCTAATCATTGTTAAAAGCAGTCCATCGACTTTGAAGACAGGCCATTGGCTATGCATCTTTCAAACAGCGAAGAACATTGAATTTTTTGATCCTCTCGGCCTATCATACAAATTCTACACTCCTTACATCAGCAACTTCATTGAAAGCAGTGGGAAAAATATTATTCAAAATCAAAGGAGAGTACAGGATTTAACGACTAAGACATGTGGCATTCATGCACAACGCTTTTTCATGTTCAGATATCGTGGCTATACCTACAAACAGTTTCTCAACATTTACGTTGACTTACCTCGATTGAACGACTTTCTAGTGGAAAATATACTTAAAAACGTGTTTAATATTGATTTTAGTGCCCTATGAATAAAATGTTCTAAAAAAGTATGTGAAATTGTTTATTAATAAATGAAAAATGTATGTACATGATAAAAACGACTTTTCTACTCTTTAGATTTCATCTTCTTCTAGGTATAGGTATTTGTCGATAACAACTAATGTAGGTAGATTTTATGAATTCACAGTATACTGATCCTGACGTGCTGCAATGTTAGGGTCGCATTTTCTACAATAGAGTGTAACTTCACTCTTATCATATCTCTTTGTATAGTCAATGATACTATTCTCATTCATTCTGTAGAATTCACATGTTTCAATTTGCTTATTTGAAGCAATGTTACAAACAGTGTCCTCAAGTGGCGAATCACATTCCTTCACAGCCAAATACAAATCAGTGGGCTTATAATCATAGTAGCCATTGTCTTCACAACGATGACGTAGAAACCAAATTCTTTTGTTGTTCCAACAGTTGAATCACTGACCCGGTTCCTCCTCCTAGAACAATCTAAAACCACGGCGATACTACTCTTAGCAATAAACTAAAATCACGCTTAGGATTCTTTCCAATCATACCAGGAAATGTATTCTCCCATTGATTACATTTATCATAGTGGCAATTCGAGCATAGATGCCCTCTAGGATGAGAGTCACACACCTCTTCAAGACAGGAATTACAACCTTTAATTTGTACAGCATATCTTCTATGCAATTTACACGGGTTGTATAATCTGTACTTTTCATCATACTCATCAATCATTGTACAATTCTCACATGTTGACCAGCTACCCAGTGTGTACATGCATAGTGGAAATGTATGGAACATTTTTTCATGTGTTGACACTCTCACTGCCACAATGAAACTGAGCTACCAACAACAACAAATTGAGTGGGATAGAGAGAAAGGAGTAAATCATCCTTGAACACCATCTTTCTCATGAGAAAAAAGTCCTAAATTTCTAAACTAGCGTTTTTCTGCATGCACTATACAATCTCAACTATAGTTTCAAAACGTGTTTGATCACTTTGCCTGGAATGGTACCAAGGAAGTATAGGTGTGAGAGGATACTCACTCTCTTTGAAAAGGTGTAGAGCATTAAGCAAATAGTATGGGAATTCCTATACGTCCCAGCAAAATGGAAGACCATGTGAGAGGATACTCACTCTCTTTGAAAAGGTTTAGAGCTTCTATAGAAACGTCTTCCTATGGCCTCTATAGAACGTGGTTCCTATGGTCTCTATAGAAATGGGAGGTACTACTCTACTCGTTACCACAAATTGTTTGAAAATGATAAAAAAAGTCTAGCCTTATCGGCTTTTACTGAAAGTATGGAGCTCAGGCCAGTTTGACGAATATGGAATTATATTTGGAGAGCTCTTTAAAATTCTTACTAGGGGCCAAAGAGTATTAAGGTGCTTGTCCTTAAGCATAACCTATTTTACATAATTTACCTATTTTACGTAATTTACGTATTTTACCGGTGTTTTACGTATTTTACACAATGAGAGAGGTAAAGTTGTTTTATAATGAATGTCAAAAGGACTATCATGTTATTCAACTAAGTTAATTTTAAAAGGTTTGTACTTTTGATTCTCCGTTTAAGCAGGCAAGAAAGCTGGCATCAGTTCAAAATTGAACTTGGACTAAAATTAAAACTATTTAAGACGTTGGACAGATCCCTGGCTCCACTTTCAAAATTTTTTCTTTCAACTAAAAGTAATGAGCAACATTAAAACTTAAAACGAAAGAAAATTATGACGTATATGACGGGGGTTTTTCCCTCCTCAATGCCTCGCTCTTTACGCTAAAGTTTGACTTTTTGTTCCAACTATTTAAGAATGACTCCTGAAACACAAGGGCCGTTTAATTAGAATAATAAGCTTTTTCAAAAGTTCAAAAAAACTTAGCGTAAAGAGTGAGGTAATAAGGAGGGAACAACCCCCCTCATGTATCTAATACTTTCTATTCATTTTAACTTTCAATGTCGCTCCTTACTTTCAGTTGAAAAAACCTGTTTTTTTTATATTTAATTTCTGATCGTTTTTCAATAATGCCGGAAAACCCCCTCCTTCTCCATGGAAAATTCCCTTTCCCCACGAAAAATTCCTCCATAAAAATATCCTTCCACGTACCACCACCCCCACCAGAAAAATTACCCCTTCCCCCCCCCAAAAAAAAAGGTGTATGTATACTTTCCAATAACCAATACTATATGCAGACAATTGGCAAAGTCCATATTTTGCTGCCTTTCCTCAGAGGAATGTGGGGGGTCAAGTCATCCTCGAAGGCATAGTTATTAAATCTTTTGACTCAGCTGAACAAAATGGCAATCTCAAACTTTTATTGGGTGACTTCGGGGAAAAAGGTGCGTGGGAGGGGGCTGCTCTCCAATATTTTTGGTAGCTAAAAAGGACACTAGAACTTTTGACTTCAGATCCAGAAAATCACTTATCTGTTATAGCGACCCCACTCAAGAAGTGAAGTTAGGTTAATCCTAATGAAAAATACCAAAGCATGATGAAACTATAATACTTTATAAACAAACTTGGGCTATATATTTGCACATTAGGGAGAGATTGGAGTAAAGTATAGCGGGTGTGCACGCAAAATATGTGAGCTACAATTATTCTGCATATTATGAAGTAAGAATTGTTTTCTAACTTCACGCTTTCCAAATAATTTAATTATTTGGTATCCAAACAATCCCCCCACCCTAATGTGCAAATATATAGCCCAAATTATATAAGTCTAATATATTCTGTCACCCGTCACTTGTTGTCCACTGAGCGTAAGCTAACTGTCTCCTAATACAGACAGATGAAACGGGTTTGTTCTCGAGTTTTACACAGCGTAATTCTTGAGTGGGGTCGCTAAAACAGATAAGTACTCCGATCTAATTAGCCTTCTCCCGATCTTCTAGGATCACTGATGCGATACAATCACCCATGGGAAAAAAATAAATAAAAACGTATCCGTGATCTTTCTTCTGGCAAAAATTGCAAAACTCCACATTTTTGTATATAAGAGCTTGAAAGCAGCACACTAGAGTTCTTTAATGTCATGAATCTAATGGTGTGATTTTTACAAAGATCACCTGATTGTTTGGGAGGGTTTCCCCTTTTTTCAAAAATCTGGCCAATTTTTTCAGGTTCGTAACTTTTTATGGGTAACACTTGGTAATCTTGGTAAAACTTGGTAAAACTTGGTTACACAAGGTAAAACTTGGTGAATTTTAAATATTTTGAATAAGCATCAAAATTCAATTCTTTTGATGTATCTATCAAGCAGGTCGTCCCCGTCTGGGGTGGGAGGACGTCATAAAGAAAGATTTAAAGGAAATGGGAACTTCGTAGGCGGGTGTAAAAAGGGAGGCTTTGAATAGATTGGGGTGGAGGAGGAGCGTGCGTAGCTGTGTTGGCCTCAGGCGGCTTGGTGCTGCGGTGAGTTGTTAGTAGTAGTAGTAGTAGTATCTATTATTATCAGTACTCTGCTTCTTAGATTTTCGGTTACTATTTAACCACATCACTCTTTACTTACAGGTCGTTACCACAAACTGTTTGATTAAATAAAAAAAAAACAAGTTTTTTCAGCTGAAAGTAAGAAGCAACTATAAAACTTAAAACGAACAGAAACTATTACGTATAAGAAGGAGGTAGCCCCCTCATCAATACCTCACTCTTCACGCAATAGTTTTTTAGTGCTTTAAAAAAAAGTTTCTTATTGAACTAATTCAACGACCCTTGTGTTTCAGGAGTCGTTTTTAAAGAATTGGGGCAAAAAGTAAAACTTTAGCTTAAAGAGTAAGGTATTGAGGAGGGGTCAACCACCCTCATGTACGTAATAATATCTGTTCGTTTTAAGCTTTAACGTTGCTCCTTATTTTCAGTTAAAACAACTTGTTCTTTTAAAATGAATGTCCTATCTTTTTTCTAAATAATACAAGGAAACCAGTCATCCTCTCCTGGCAAAAATTCGCCCCCACGGAAAGATCCTCTAGACAATTCAATCCCGGTAAAAATTTAAACCGGACAATTACTCTTAACATCTCCAAATGTAAAATTGTGTCGACAAAGAAAGAGTAAGACAAATTAAAAGAATTTTACATGGGAATTCTAGAAAATTTTCTAGAAAATCTTCTCTGAAAATTTTACTCCCCGGAAGGTTCCCTCCCCACAGACAATTCTCCCCTGGAAAAAATCCACCAGCAGAAAATTCACATCTACTCCAACCAAAAGATATATGCATGCTTCCCAATGACAGAAACTATGCGTACAAAATGGGCATATTTCATAACTTAAAGACCTTTCCCCAAGCTGATAGGGGTAAGGTTATCTCCAAACGCATAGTTATTGGACCTTTCAACTATGCTGAACAAAGTGCCTATCTCAATTTTTTTTCGGGTAACTTTGGGGTAAAACAGGCATGGGGGGGGGGGAGCTAGCTACCTTCCAATCTTTTCGGCCATTTAAAAATGGCAATAGAACTTTTAATTTTGGTTCAAATGAGCTATCTCTTGACATTTTAGGACCATTGGTTCGATACGATCGCCCATGGAAAAAAAAAACAAACAGATAAACACGCATATATGATTTTTCTTATGCCAAAAATTCAAAATTCCACATTTTTGTAGATGGGAGCAAAGATAAATTCGGATAATGACTTTTCTCAAAAGTGACCTAAGTAATGATTAGATGCAAAAACAAGCCCAATGTGGGTATCTAAAAATTTTCATCGGATGAATTTGGGGAAAAGGGGCATTAGGAGGGGGCTAGCTAAACAGCCAATCTTATTGGTCACTTAAAAAGGACCCTTAACTTCCGTTCGAATGATTTCTCTGTTGATATTCTAAGACCATTAGTTCGATACAATCAAACATGGGATAAAAATAAATAAATACGCATCCGTTATCTTTCTTCTGTCGAAAAACACAAAATTCCCTTCTCAAAAATGAGCTAAGTAATGATTAGTTGTTAAAAGAAACTCAATGTAAAATCGACCTGTACCCCACCCTTTTGCCCATTTCTTATATACTTCTGGTTGAAAGGTAGGTAGGTTTCACCTGTTTTCCTGTTTCATAAAATTATCTTTAATTTGGAATATTGAAGAGCTAAAGTGGGTTAGTGGAAATAGTATAAGGCATAATGAATACAGACGACCATTGAAAAATAGATGGTTAGATAATTTCGAAGTTGCCTTCAATTCGAAGTATTGAAGAGCCATAGTTGGCTAGTAAAATGATGCAACAATTTCCAATCTTTCTTGCTCAAGGCATAAAACGAGGCCATGGCCAATCTAAAATACCCCATCCCTCCCATTACCAAATTCTCTTTGGAAGGGTAGATATACTATACCATTTCTGAACCTGAATTAGTCGAGAATTTTCAGCTGGTAAGATAAGAGAGTCAAAGTGGGTCAGAGACCTTTCAGTTCCTTTCCATCCCAACCAATGCATAATTTTAGCTCAAAAGTAGACGTATTGCACCTTATTTGAGCCGAAATCACGCAAAGAGTTATAATCTGCATGGTTGGGGGGGGACCGAAGCGATAATAGACCTTTCCAATAAAGCTTCTTCGCCCCTTTAGTACAAAGGTAGGCATGTTATATCCTTGTTTGAACCAGAATCATATATGAATTTGAAAATCAGCAATTTGGAAGGAAAAATATGTGGCCCCCCAAGAGCCTTTTAACGCATCTTCTCCTCTGCCTTTCCGATTTTCTTCTGTGGAATGGCAGGTATGTTGAATTTAGTTTGAAGCGGGGTCACGCAAGAATTTTTCGTATAACTGATGGCGTAAAGTGGTCTTTGGCCCATCCAAAATCCCATCCCATTCCCACTGCTAACTGTGTAGCACAGGGTAGATATTTTGTAACTTGTCTGAACCAGCTACACAAAAATTGTCGATCGGTATAATTGGGCCCTCGAATGCTTTGGCCAGCCTTTTACACAGTGGTGTGCATTCTGCGTCTTGTTTGAACAAGGTATCGTACAAGCCTTAATCTGCAGGACCGACAAAGTGAATAAGGCCCATAATATCACTAACCCCCTCCCCCCTATCCCAAAACCTTTTTGTAGAAATGTTGAAAGGTGGATATGTGGCACATTGTTCGAATGTGGATCATACACAACTTTTGTTTATGTATGATTGGATGAACAAAGTAAGACCATTGCTCCTCCTGTACAAATTCCTATCATCAAATGTTCAGCAAACGGTAAGGAAACCCTTTGTTGTCTATTGGCTTGAAATCTTTGGCACAATTACTCTAGGCCAATAAAACATGAGGATAATGATTTTCAGAGGTTTATTTCTCCTTCTCCTACCTCCAATCTGTTCAAAACTAATGGGGGAGCAATTTTTACGCCAAGAGAACAGAGTCCATGGATTTTCAAGGCACCACTTTTTTAGCCTCTCTACCATTCGCACAAAAGTGTCTGCATTCACATGAAAGTGATAAGATAAGATAACGTGTATTTCAAGCCAAAATGTGGCCATTTACACAAATAACATACAAGATTAACAAATTACAGCACCCGTTACAATAATAAAGAAAAAAATAAAAATAAAATAAAAGCTACTCTCTTCTTTTTGCAAAATACTCATCAAGATATATTCGCACTAGACAAATAAAGTGTGCCGACGTACTTTTCAAGGCATCAGGAAGCAGCACTCCATCATTCCCAAATAAATTTTCCCTTACCCCCAAAAGACCTCGACAACGACTCAGGCAATGCTCCAAATTCTCCTCCTCTTCTTGGCAAAGAGGCTCAGGAGACATTGATCAAGAAATCTCACATCATTAATTTTTTTTAGTTTAGGCGCCATCAGGCTTCCAAATTTAATTGTTCGAGATTTCTCCTTTATTACAAAGTCAGAAGTGTGGATCGTAAGCCAGAATCATAAAGCTTGTTCATCATCAGGCACGAGGGGTTGCATACTTTAATTAATTGGTCCGTCTTTTATTAGTTTCAAAAACGACGTAGGGTGAGGAAAATTTTCTTCGTGCAAGTGGTTAGGCAACAATAATAAACAATCAATTAATGTAATCATGTAGTTTCGCAATTTTTAGTAGAGTATTTATGTGGCAATCAATAGCTAATAGAGACAGAATCAATTTTTCCTAATAAAAAGTAAATAAATAAATAGAAGCTGTTTCAATTTATTGGCAAAGTAACATAGCCATAGTTGTACATGACAGACTTTTGAAATAGCAATATAGATTGTGTTGAGTTTTGTGTTTTTAGAAAAATATTAAAGCACTATTTTCTGCACAAAGAACATTTTAAAACTAACAACTTTGATTAGGTGTCACGATTTAGAGAATAAACTTGGCTTTAATAGCACAATATGTTTTGATATCGCAATTAAGAGCCGTGTCCTTTTTTTCTTTTCGAAGAAAAAAATTGTTTCTGCACACACCATTTTTAGAGTTTTGAGGGGTTTAAAAAGTTTAACACACAACATTCAGAGGTGGCAAAGAAATTAGAACAAATTGTTGTTCCTGCGAAACTATCGTTAACAAAACCGATCAAAGCTTGTTGTAATATTTCATGTTACCCTAGCAACAAAAGTTCAATTCTATTGAAGTTTGTTGCTAATATTGTTCACCTAGAAAATGGTAAAAGCAGCCCTGACATCAAACATATAGGATCATGCATTTAACTAGGCATGCGAGGAAGCCCCCTTTCCCTCCCAGAATACCAATTATATAGGATTCTATTCCAAAACCTCCACCCAGCTATTTATGCCTAATTATTAATAGACTCAAACCAGTCTGGAAATCAAAAGAGCACTGTGTTCCCTTAGAATTGAGACTTCTCATCAGCAACTCATGTCAGTTGTGTTGTATGCTAGCAAGTGCTGAAAACTCGATAAAAAGTTAGAGAAAAGACTAACAGTTTTTGAACATATATGCCTGAGCTGCATATTAAACTTTGGCTGGTTGCAAAGAGTCACTAACGCTGAGATCCGCCGGAGAACTGACCAGCCACTTATTTCCGAAGTGATGAAGAAGACAAGATAGTGTCATTTTGGTCACGTCCTCCGGACGAAGGAATTAAGAATCTCACACCAACTGCAGCAATGGCATCCAGTTGGGTATCAATGGAGGGAAGGACCGAGAAATACAGGCAGGCGCGCGTACGATCATTATTGCTATTGTGCACATATATCACTACAACCCCAGAGGGAGGATATTCTGACCGGAATAACCATGCGAGACGTATAGCGAAGCTTGGTGGATGAGAAACTAAGTGACCCATAATTCCTTATAATATATGTTTAGTCCCACTATTTTCTGGTATTTTGACGGTTTTTCCTCCCCATCCCTCCCCCCACTTTGACATCTGATCTCGATCAATATAGCATCAGAATATGATTGATGCTTACGCACCGTTTTTATCTAAATCTATATTATCATGAAAGTGAGTGCGAAAAAGATCTGGGAGACAAAGAGCTTGAAAACTTAAAAA
The DNA here is from genome assembly GCF_049724085.1 of Artemia sp. Qi Xiang Cuo. NCBI lineage: Eukaryota > Metazoa > Arthropoda > Branchiopoda > Anostraca > Artemiidae > Artemia > Artemia sp. Qi Xiang Cuo. The sequence goes on along the minus strand of NC_142797.1, from coordinate 20,943,623 downwards.
TCTATTAAAGATTTATAGAAAATTTGTAAATTAATACATACTGTTGTTAAAGCATTTAGGCTATATGTAAGTCTTATCCCCAAATAATCGATAGTTATTACTGAACCTATTCTGTTTCACATTAGTAAGTATGACGAAAGATCTTTTTAGACAAAAAAGTTCAGAATTTTGAAATATATAATTATAAACTATAAATATTGTGTTCCCACTCGTTCCCAAAACTGTAACTGCGATTTTAAGGGTAACTGTTTTTAGGAGGATTTAGATAATGACGACAGTTTTTCACAAATTATTAACGTATTATTAATATAAATTATTATTATTAAGTATTATTATAAATTATTAACGTATTATTAACAAATATAATTATTAACAAAAATTATTAACGTATTCCTCAAGACAAATGCTCACTATAGACCCTTAGTTTTATAACTGAGATCTATGATTCTAAATTTCAGGTCAAGGTAATATGGGTTGGATGCTATCTTAATAACCCTATTCGCTTACGCTGTATTATGTCATAGTAAGTAAAGAACTTAAAGTCTTTTAACTAGGATGGTTAAAAAATCTTCTAATGAATCACGAAGGAACCAGCCTTGGCTCAAATGAAACCATTAACTTTCATTGTTGCATAATTATTTCCTTAATACATACTGTTGTTAAAGCATGTGTATGTGACACTTAGCCCCAAATAATCAATAAGAATTACTGAACCCATTCCGTCAGACCTAAAATTCATCATTTCTTCTCATTAGTCACCAGGGTTTAACAATTCGCCTTATTCTTCACGTTTATGCCACACATCACAAAAGATTTTTAATTTACTCGAGAAAGTAGCTTTGGTATATTTATTCAGGCATATAACTAGTCAATGAGATTGATGGATAAAATGAACAGGTTATTGAAATTCTTAGCCAGCTAATTTTTACAAACAAAATGATTTATACTTTGGCAAGCTAATAAATTCAATGAAATCTACATGGCGGGACACATTATTCCAAGATCACTACTTTTTATTATTTTTGTTGAACAATTCTTAATTTGCTTACTAGTTTCTTGAAGGGCCTTTTAATCAGGACATCGTTTACTACTTTTAAGCTAAAAACTAAAGTTTTAATTCTGTATTTTTTTTTTCAAATTACCGTAATCTAGTATCTAATATTTATTTTTGTTGAACAATTCTTAATTTGCTTACTAGTTTCTTGAAGGGCCTTTTAATCAGGACATCGTTTACTGCTTTTAAGCGAAAAACTGTAGTTTTAATTCTATATTTTTTTTAAAATTAACGTAATATAGTATCTAGTATTTATTTTTGTTGAACAATTCTTAATTTGCTTACTAGTTTCTTGAAGGGCCTTTTAATAAGGACATCGTTTACTACTTTTAAGCGAAAATCTGTAGTTTTAATTCTATATTTTTTTTTCAAATTACCGTAATCTAGTATCTAGTATTTATTTTTGTTGAACAATTCTTAATTTGCTTACTAGTTTCTTGAAGGGCCTTTTAATCAGGACATCGTTTACTACTTTTAAGCGAAAAACTGTAGTTTTAATTCTATATTTTTTTTCAAATTACCGTAATCTAGTATCTAGTATTTATTTTTGTTGAACAATTCTTAATTTGCTTACTAGTTTCTTGAAGGGCCTTTTAATCAGGACATCGTTTACTGCTTTTAAGCGAAAAACTGTAGTTTTAATTCTATATTTTTTTTTTCAAATTACCGTAGTCTAGTATCTAGTATTTATTTTTGTTGAACAATTCTTAATTTGCTTACTAGTTTCTTGAAGGGCCTTTTAATAAGGACATCTTTTACTGCTTTTAAGCGAAAAACTGTAGTTTTAATTCTATATTTTTTTTTCAAATTACCATAATCTAGTATCTAGTATTTATTTTTGTTTAACAATTATTAATTTTCTTACTAGTTTCTTGAAGGGCATTTTAATCAGTACATCGTTTACTGCTATTAAGTGAAAAACTGTAGTTTTAATTCTATATTTTTTTTCAAATTACCGTAGTCTAGTATTTAGTATTTATTTTTGTTGAACAATTCTTAATTTGCTTACTAGTTTCTTGAAGGGCCTTTTAATCAGGACATCGTTTACTACTTTTAAGCTAAAAACTAAAGTTTTAATTCTGTATTTTTTTTTCAAATTACCGTAATCTAGTATCTAATATTTATTTTTGTTGAACAATTCTTAATTTGCTTACTAGTTTCTTGAAGGGCCTTTTAATCAGGACATCGTTTACTACTTTTAAGCTAAAAACTGAAGTTTTAATTCTCTATTTTTTTTCAAATTACCGTAATCTAGTATATAGTATTTATTTTTGTTGAACAATTCTTAATTTGCTTACTAGTTTCTTGAAGGGCCTTTTAATCAGGACATCGTTTACTACTTTTAAGCTAAAAACTAAATTTTTAATTCTGTATTTTTTTCAAATTACCGTAATCTAGTATCTAATATTTATTTTTGTTGAACAATTCTTAATTTGCTTACTAGTTTCTTGAAGGGCCTTTTAATCAGGACATCGTTTACTACTTTTAAGCTAAAAACTGTAGTTTTAATTCTATATTTTTTTTCAAATTACCGTAATCTAGTATCTAGTATTTATTTTTGTTGAACAATTCTTATTTTGCTTACTAGTTTCTTGAAGGGCCTTTTAATCAGGAAATCGTTTACTACTTTTAAGCTAAAAACTAAAGTTTTAATTCTGTATTTTTTTTTCAAATTACCTTAATCTAGTATCTAGTATTTATTTTTGTTGAACAATTCTTAATTTGCTTACTAGTTTCTTGAAGGGCCTTTTAATCAGGACATCGTTTACTACTTTTAAGCTAAAAACTGAAGTTTTAATTCTATATTTTTTTTCAAATTACTGTAATCTAGTTTATATTATTTATTTTTGTTGAACAATTCTTAATTTGCTTAATAGTTTCTTGAAGGGCCTTTTAATCAGGACATCGTTTACTACTTTTAAGCTAAAAACTAAAGTTTTAATTATGTATTTTTTTTTCAAATTACCGTAATCTAGTATCTCATATTTATTTTTGTTGAACAATTCTTAATTTGCTTACTAGTTTCTTGAAGGTCCTTTTAATCATGAAATCGTTTACTGCTTTTAAGTGAAAAACTTTATTTTTAATTCTATATTTTTTTTCTAATTACTGTAGTCTAGTATATAGTATTTATTTTTGTTGAACAATTCTTAATTTGCTTAATAGTTTCTTGAAGGGCCTTTTAATCAGGACATCGTTTACTACTTTTAAGCTAAAAACTAAAGTTTTAATTCTGTATTTTTTTCAAATTACCGTAATATAGTATCTAATATTTATTTTTGTTGAACAATTCTTAATTTGCTTACTAGTTTCTTGAAGGGCCTTTTAATCAGGACATCGTTTACTGCTTTTAAGCGAAAAACTTTAGTTTTAATTCTATATTTTTTTTCAAATTACCGTAATCTAGTATCTAGTATTTATTTTTGTTGAACAATTCTTAATTTGCTTACTAGTTTATTGAAGGGCCTTTTAATCAGGACATCGTTTACTACTTTTAAGCTAAAAACTAAAGTTTTAATTCTGTATTTTTTTTTCAAATTACCGTAATCTAGTATCTCATATTTATTTTTGTTGAACAATTCTTAATTTGCTTACTAGTTTCTTGAAGGTCCTTTTAATCAGGACATCGTTTACTGCTTTTAAGCGAAAAACTTTAGTTTTAATTCTATATTTTTTTTCAAATTACCGTAATCTAGTATCTAGTATTTATTTTTGTTGAACAATTCTTAATTTTCTTACTAGTTTCTTGAAGGGCCTTTTAATCAGGAAATCGTTTACTAATTTTAAGCGAAAAAATTTAGTTTTAATTATATATTTTTTTTTTAAAATTACCGTAATCTATTATATATTATTTATTTTTTTTGAAAAATTATTAATTTGCTTAATAGTTTATTGAAGGGCCTTTTAATCAGGACATCGTTTACTAATTTTAAGCGAAAAACTGTAGTTTTAATTATATATTTTTTTTTTCAAATTACCGTAGTCTAGTATCTAGTATTTATTTTTGTTGAACAATTCTTAATTTGCTTACTAGTTTCTTGAAGGGCCTTTTAATCAGGACATCGTTTACTGCTTTTAAGCGAAAAACTGTAGTTTTAATTCTATATTTTTTTTTTTCAAATTACCGTAGTCTAGTATCTAGTATTTATTTTTGTTGAACAATTCTTAATTTGCTTACTAGTTTCTTGAAGGGCCTTTTAATAATGACATCGTTTACTACTTTTAAGCAAAAAACTGTAGTTTTAATTCTATATTTTTTTTTTCAAATTACCGTAGTCTAGTATCTAGTATTTATTTTTGTTGAACAATTATTAATTTGATTACTAGTTTCTTGAAGGGCCTTTTAATAAGGACATCGTTTACTACTTTTAAGCTAAAAACTGTATTTTTAATTCTATATTTTTTTTTCAAATTACCATAGTCTAGTATCTAGTATTTATTTTTGTTGAAAAATTCTTAATTTGCTTACTAGTTTCTTGAAGGGCCTTTTAATCAGGACATCGTTTACTGCTTTTAAGTGAAAAACTGTAGTTTTAATTCTATATTTTTTTTTTAAAATTACCGTAGTCTAGTATATAGTATTTATTTTTGTTGAAAAATTATTAATTTGATTAATAGTTTATTGAAGGGCCTTTTAATAAGGAAATCTTTTAATGCTTTTAAGTGAAAAACTTTATTTTTAATTCTATATTTTTTTTTTAAAATTACCGTAGTATAGTATATAGTATTTATTTTTGTTGAACAATTCTTAATTTGCTTACTAGTTTCTTGAAGGGCCTTTTAATAAGTACATCGTTTACTAATTTTAAGAGAAAAACTGTAGTTTTAATTCTATATTTTTTTTTCAAATTACCGTAATCTAGTATCTAGTATTTATTTTTGTTGAACAATTCTTAATTTGCTTAATAGTTTCTTGAAGGGCCTTTTAATAAGGACATAGTTTACTTCTTTTAAGCAAAAAACTGTAGTTTTAATTCTATATTTTTTTTTTCAAATTACCGTAGTCTAGTATCTAGTATTTATTTTTGTTGAACAATTCTTAATTTGCTTACTAGTTTCTTGAAGGGCATTTTAATAAGGACATAGTTTACTACTTTTAAGCGAAAAACTGTAGTTTTAATTATATATTTTTTTTTAAAATTACCTTAATATAGTATCTAGTATTTATTTTTGTTGAACAATTCTTAATTTGCTTAGTTTCTTGAAGGGCCTTTTAATCAGGACATCGTTTACTACTTTTAAGCGAAAAACTGTAGTTTTAATTCTATATTGTTTTTCAAATTACCGTAATATAGTATCTAGTATTTATTTTTGTTGAACAATTCTTAATTTGATTACTAGTTTCTTGAAGGGCCTTTTAATAAGGACATCTTTTACTAATTTTAAGCGAAAAACTGTAGTTTTAATTCTATATTTTTTTTTCAAATTACCGTAATCTAGTATCTAGTATTTATTTTTGTTGAACAATTCTTAATTTGCTTAGTTTCTTGAAGGGCCTTTTAATCAGGACATCGTTTACTACTTTTAAGCGAAAAACTGTAGTTTTAATTCTATATTGTTTTTCAAATTACCGTAATCTAGTATATATTATTTATTTTTGTTGAACAATTCTTAATTTGCTTACTAGTTTCTTGAAGGGCCTTTTAATAAGGACATCGTTTACTACTTTTAAGCGAAAAACTGTAGTTTTAATTCTATATTTTTTTTTTCAAATTACCGTAATCTATTATATAGTATTTATTTTTTTTGAAAAATTCTTAATTTGCTTACTTGTTTCTTGAAGGGCCTTTTAATCAGGACATCGTTTACTACTTTTAAGCGAAAAACTGTAGTTTTAATTCTATATTTTTTTTTAAAATTAACGTAATCTAGTATCTAGTATTTATTTTTGTTTAACAATTATTAATTTGCTTACTAGTTTCTTGAAGGGCCTTTTAATCAGGACATCGTTTACTACTTTTAAGCGAAAAACTAAAGTTTTAATTCTGTATTTTTTTTTTCAAATTACCGTAATCTAGTATCTACTAGTTTCTTGAAGGCCCTTTTAATCAGGACATCGTTTACTACTTTTAAGCGAAAAACTGTAGTTTTAATTCTATATTTTTTTTTCAAATTACCGTAATATAGTATATATTATTTATTTTTGTTGAACAATTATTAATTTGCTTAATAGTTTCTTGAAGGGACTTTTAATAAGGAAATCGTTTAATGATTTTAAGTGAAAAAATTTAGTTTTAATTCTATATTTTTTTTTTCAAATTAAAGTAGTATATTATATAGTATTTATTTTTGTTTAAAAATTATTAATTTGCTTAATAGTTTCTTGAAGGGCATTTTAATAAGGACATCGTTTACTAATTTTAAGCGAAAAACTATAGTTTTAATTCTATATTTTCTTTTCAAATTACCGTAATCTAGTATCTAGTATTTATTTTTGTTGAAGAATTCTTAATTTGCTTAGTTTCTTGAAGGGCCTTTTAATCAGGACATCGTTTACTACTTTTAAGCGAAAAACTGTAGTTTTAATTCTATATTTTTTTTCAAATTACCGTAATCTAGTATCTAGTATTTATTTTTGTTGAACAATTCTTAATTTGCTTACTAGTTTCTTGAAGGGCCTTTTAATAAGGACATCGTTTACTACTTTTAAGCGAAAAACTGTAGTTTTAATTCTATATTTTTTTTTCAAATTACCGTAATCTAGTATCTAGTATTTATTTTTATTGAACAATTCTTAATTTGCTTACTTGTTTCTTGAAGGCCCTTTTAATCAGGACATCGTTTACTACTTTTAAGCGAAAAACTGTAGTTTTAATTCTATATTTTTTTTTTCAAATTACCTTAGTCTAGTATCTAGTATTTATTTTTGTTGAACAATTCTTAATTTGCTTACTTGTTTCTTGAAGGCCCTTTTAATAAGGACATAGTTTACTGCTTTTAATCGAAAAACTATAGTTTTAATTCTATATTTTTTTTTCAAATTAACGTAATCTAGTATATAGTATTTATTTTTGTTTAACAATTCTTAATTTGCTTACTAGTTTCTTGAAGGGCCTTTTAATAAGGACATCGTTTACTACTTTTAAGCAAAAAACTGTAGTTTTAATTCTATATTTTTTTTTTCAAATTACCGTAGTCTAGTATATAGTATTTATTTTTGTTGAACAATTCTTAATTTGCTTAGTTTCTTGAAGGGCCTTTTAATCAGTACATCGTTTACTACTTTTAAGCGAAAAACTGTAGTTTTAATTATATATTTTTTTTCAAATTACCGTAATCTAGTATCTAGTATTTATTTTTGTTGAACAATTCTTAATTTGATTACTAGTTTCTTTAAGGGCCTTTTAATAAGGACATCGTTTAATAATTTTAAGCTAAAAACTGTAGTTTTAATTCTATATTTTTTTTTCAAATTACAGTAGTATATTTTCTAGTATTTATTTTTGTTGAAGAATTCTTTATTTGCTTAGTTTCTTGAAGGGCCTTTTAATCAGGACATCGTTTACTACTTTTAAGCAAAAAACTGTAGTTTTAATTCTATATTGTTTTTAAAATTACCGTAATCTAGTATCTAGTATTTATTTTTGTTGAACAATTATTAATTTGCTTACTAGTTTCTTGTAGGGCCTTTTAATCAGGACATCGTTTACTACTTTTAAGCAAAAAACTGTAGTTTTAATTCTATATTTTTTTTCAAATTACCGTAATCTAGTATCTAGTATTTATTTTTGTTGAACAATTCTTAATTTGCTTAATAGTTTCTTGAAGGCCCTTTTAATAAGGACATCGTTTACTACTTTTAAGCGAAAAACTGTAGTTTTAATTATATATTTTTTTTTTCAAATTACCGTAGTCTAGTATCTAGTATTTATTTTTGTTGAACAATTCTTAATTTGCTTACTAGTTTCTTGAAGGGCCTTTTAATAAGGACATCGTTTACTGCTTTTAAGCGAAAAACTGTAGTTTTAATTCTATATTTTTTTTTCAAATTAACATAGTCTAGTATCTATTATTTATTTTTGTTGAACAATTATTAATTTGCTTACTAGTTTCTTGAAGGGCCTTTTAATCAGGACATCGTTTAATACTTTTAAGCGAAAAACTAAAGTTTTAATTCTGTATTTTTTTTTTCAAATTACCGTAATCTAGTATCTACTAGTTTCTTGAAGGCCCTTTTAATCAGGACAATAGTAGTATTGATACAATATCTCCGAGCGGGGTGTCCCCCCATACAGGTATAACGATTACAAGCGGGGTGTCTCCCCATATAGCTACAATGCTTACAACAAGACAGTCCCGCCAATACAAGCAGACAGTGTAATGACCGGAATTCAACCACCGAGAAAATTCGTGTTGATCTGTGTTAAAAGTACGTGATGATTCCTTTATACTATAGGAACTTCATATCTGTCTGCTACCTTTTAATTGTTAGATGTGATTGACTTATGTTTGACTTTGAATACGGATATAAAAACTCTGACAATTTGTAATCTTCTCAGTTCAGAATTGGCATTTGAAATATAATGATGCATTCAAATAAAAGGAATATTGTCGAAAGCTACACGCAAGGAGTAAGTTATTCTTTTATATTAATAATGGGTAAAGAAATTAATTATACTAAAATTTATACAGACCTTATTATAGTTAACAGATTGTTAAATATTTTTTTAACCTGGATCTCCAGAGGTCGGTAAAGAGCAATATCAAAACAAGAAAAAAAAGTATGTAAACACTATATTTAAATGGATTGCGAGCTTAGCACATGAGTTAAATCATACCTATTTTTTATTCCGGACCAATGTTCCCCACATTCATTCCCCACCGGCCCCACATTCATTCCCCGTAGGCCCCACATTCGTTTCCCACCGGCCCAAAGTGCCACAATCGTCCACCCATCCCTCCAACCCCCTCCCTCCAACTCCCCTCCACCCCCTTTTTTTTTTTTTTTTTACATCTCTTAGAATGTCATGAAACACTTAAAACAATAATTTCATATTTGATATTTTCAAACTTCAAAATGAGAATGATATAGATATGTGTGTCGCAACTTTTACTATTAGAAAAATAATGTTTGTAGTGACCATTTTTTTTTTTTTTCTGACAATTTTTTTTGTTTTTTTTTTCTGGCAGTTTTTTTTTAACTTTTTTTTTACATCTATAAATCATATCAGAAAATTAGAATTAAACTTTCAATTTAAATTTTAAAAAATTATTCTTGTGCATATTATTGATGAGGACTGATGGTTCTCTTTCAAGATTTTTTTCATGAAAAACAAACTTTTTTTAGGATTTTCCAGAGCTCCAGCTACTTATTAAGAAGATAAGAAGGGGTGAAGCGACTCCAGTTTGTGCAAATGATAAAGTCATCGTTGTCTTGAATGCTGACAAAGAGATATATTTGAACTATGAAACAAGTAGTAGTGGAGATCTTATTGGGAATGTATGCATACGTTGTCATGACAGTGAGGAGTTAAATTCCTTTGGAGTAGTCAAGAATTTTCATCGTTCAAAAGGTGGATATGTGAAAATATCATTTCCAGAGAAGTTAATACTCAAAGAGAATGCCAACATAAAAATAATAGTTGATGAAAATGGACAACTTCTAGCTAATGTTTCTGGTAACATGTTAGCCGTTGAGAGATCGTATTGTCATTTTTCTGGTATTAGAATTCGAATGAAAGCAGAAAGGAAAAAAAGGCCCACTGATGCATCAACATTATAAACCATATCTTGTCAACGTGCCAGAACTGCTACCTCTGTAAAAATAATGTTATTATGGACAGTGTAATTGCCGGTAAAATAAAAAGAGCATTGGCAGACAATATCACTAATGAATATAATGATAAATTTATTGGAAAATGAAGCACAAGTGAGCATTATTACTACTATTGATCATATTGTCAATGAATCCAAAAATACCTAGGATGAAACTTGTATTGAATCAGTAGGTGACATCCCAGTAGTAATTGTATATGACTCAAAATGGATGAATGATTATTCTAGTTGTTATGAACTAAGAGAAGCGAATAACTCTAGTATCAAGAGAGAGAACATGATAAATTATTTTAATGAACAGATTCACAGTGTTCAATGTTGTTCAATGATGATAATAATGTAAAATAATGTTTGTAACATATTTTTATATTAATATTCTACATGTTTTTACTTCAATAAAAATATTTCATTCATTACTTTGTTATATTTCTATTATTTTAGGAAACGTTAGCTTGTCAATCGCTTAGTATGTTTATTAAAAAGTAGGAGATTTTTTTTATTTTCTATGGAAAAATTAGAATTAAACTATAACTTTTTTTCTTTTCTCTGAGAAAATTCAGAAGAGAACTTGAACTTTTCTTCACTTTAGTGTGAAAACTCAGAATTAAAGTGGAACCTTTTCTCTTCTCAGGAAAAACATTCAGAAGAGAACTTTAAATTTTTCATCACTTTGAGAGAAATCGGAACTATCAGAAGGATTTTGTCATCATCCATCCTTGTTTCTCAAAACTAAAAGCTAAGTTCTTCAAAATAATCTAACATTGCTGGGGATTTCAGATGCACTTTGAAAATATGTATCATTGTTTATTAAAACTAAAAACTCAGTTCCTCATAATGATCTAACATTGCTATGAATATGAAATTCATTTTGACAATATGTATCCATGTTTCTCAAAACTAACAGCTAAGTTCCTCAAAATAATCTAATATTGCTAAGTACATCAGATGCATTTTGACCCTATCCATCCTTGTTTCTCTCAACTAAATGATAAGTTCCTCAAAATGATATAACACTGCAAAGAATATTGGATGCATTTTGTCCACATCCATCCTTGTTTCTCAAAACTAAAAGCTAAGATCCTCAAAATGACCTAACATTGCTAAGGACATCAGAATATCGGATGCATTTTGACCCTACGTATCCTTGTTTCTGTCAACAAAATGATAAGTTCCTAAAAATGATCTAAAATTGCTAAGGACATCAGATGCATTTTGACCCTACATATCCTTGTTTCTTTCAACAAAATGATAAGTTCCTAAAAATGATATAAAATTGCTAAGGACATCAGATACATTTTGACCACAAGGATCCATGTTTCTCAAAACTAAAAGCTAAGTTCCTCAAAAGGATCAAACATTGCTAAGGCTATCAGATGCATTTTGACCCTATGCATCCTTGTTTCTCTCAACTAAATGATAATTACCTCAAAATGATCTAACATTGCTAAGGACATCAGATACATTTTGACCCAATGTATTCTATTGAAGAGATTGGATCATATAAAAAGAGATTGGAGGACAAGCAGCCCGTCTCTCAAGCCCCTTCATTTTCCAAACACATCCAGTTAAAATTTTGAGACAGCCATTTTGTTCAGCATAGTAGAACACTCCAACAACTATGTCTTTAGGGATATTTTGCATGTCCACCCCCCACAATTATGCATGACCCAATGCAACGTATGCATTTTTCTCTCAACTAAATGATGAGATCCTCAAAATAATCTAGCATTGCTAAGGATATCAGATGCATTTTGAAAATATGTATCCTTGTTTATCAAAACTAAAAGCTAAGTTCCTCAATATGATCTAACATTGCTAAGGATATCATATTTTCAAAATGCATCTGATATCCTTAGCAATGCTAGATTATTTTGAGGATCTCATCATTTAGTTGAGAGAAAAAAGGATGCATTGGGTCAAAATGTATCTGATGTCCTTAGCAATGTTAGATCATTTTGAGGTAATTATCATTTAGTTGAGAGAAACAAGGATGCATAGGGTCAAAATGCATCTGATAGCCTTAGCAATGTTAGATCATTTTTAGGAAATTATCATTTTGTTGACAGAAACAAGGATACGTAGGATCAAAATGCATCTGATGTCCTTAGCAATTTTAGATCATTTCTTAGGAACTTATCATTTTGTTGACAGAAACAATGATACGTAGGGTCAAAATGCATCTGATGTCCTTAGCAATGTTAGATCATTTTTTAGGAACTTATCATTTTGTTGAAACAAAAATGCATCTGATAGCCTTAGCAATGTTAGATCATTCTTAGGAACTTAACATTTTCTTGACAGAAAGAAGGATACGTAGGATCAAAATGCATCTGATGTCCTTAGCAATTTTAGATCATTTTTAGGAACTTATCATTTTGTTGAAAGAAACAAGGATATGTAGGGTCAAAATGCATCTGATGTCCTTAGCAATTTTAGATAATTTTTTAGGAACTTATCATTTTGTTGACAGAAACAAGGATACGTAGGGTCAAAATGCATCCGATATTCTGATATCCTTAGCAATGTTAGATCATTTTGAGGAACTTAGATTTTAGTTTTGAGAAAAAAGGATGGATGTGGACAAAATGCGTCCAATATTCTTTTCAGTGTTAGATCATTTTGAGGAACTTATCATTTAGTTGAGAGAAATAAGGATGTATAGGGTCAAAATGCAGCTAATATCCCTAGCAATGTTAGATCATTTTTAGGAACTTAGCTTTTGGTTTTGAGAAACAAGGATACATATTGTCAAAATGTATCTGATATTCGTAGCATTGTTAGATCATTATGAGGAACTGAGCTTTTAGTTTTGAGAAACAAGGATACATATTTTCAAAATGCATCTGATATCCCCAGCAATGTTACATCATTTTGAAGAACTTAGCTTTTAGTTTTGAGAAACAAGGATGGATGATGACAAAATCCTTCTGATAGTTCCGATTTCTCTCAAAGTGATGAACAATTTAAAGTTCTTTTCTGAATGTTTTTCCTGAGAAGAGAAAAAGTTTCCACTTTAATTATGAGTTTTCACAGCGAAGTGAAGAAAAGTTCAAGTTCTCTTCTGAATTTTCTCAGAGAAAAGAAAAAAGTTATAGTTCAATTCTAATTTTTCCATAGAAAATAAAAAAAATCTCCAACTTTTTAATAAACATACTACGCGATTGACAAGCTAACGTTTCCTACAATAATAGAAATATAACAAATTCATGAATAAAATATTTTTATTGAAGTAACGAAATGTAGAATATTAATATAAAAATATGTTACAGACATTATTTTACATTACTAACATCATTGAACAACATTGAACACTGTTAATCTGTTCATTAAAATAATTTGTCATGTTCTCTCTCTTGATATTAGAGGTACTCGCTTCTCTTAGTTCATAACCCCTAGAATAATTATTCATCCATTTTGAGTCATATACGATTACTGCTGGGATGTCACCTATTGATTCAATACACGTTACATCGTAGGTATTATTTGATTCATTGACAATATGATCAATAGTAGTAATAATGCTCACTTGTGCTTCATTTTCCAATCAATTTATCATTATATTCATTAGTGATATTGTCTGCCAATGCTCTTTTTATTTTACCGGCAATTTCACTGTCTACTATCACATTAGTTTTGCAGAGGCAACAGTTCTGGTACGTTGACAAGATATGATTTATAAAGTTGATGCAGCAGTAGGACTTTCTTTTCCTTTCTGCTTTCATTCGAATGCTAACACCAGAAAGATGACAATAAGATCTATCAACGGCTAACATGTTACCAGAACTATTAGCTAGAAGTTGCCCATCTTCATCAACTATTATTTTTATGTTGGCATTCTCTTCGAGTATTAACTTCTCTGGAAATGATATTTTCACATATCCGCCTTTTGAACGATGAAAATTCTTGACTACTCCAAAGGAATTTAACTCCTCACTGTCTTGACAACGTAGGCATACATTCTCAATAAGATCTCCAATACTACTTACTCCATAGTTCAAATATATCTCTTTGTCAGCATTCAAGACAACAATGACTTTATCATGTGCACACACTGGAGTCGCTTCACCCTATCTTATCTTCTTAATAAGTAGGGGGAGCTCTGGAAAATCCTAAAAAAAAGTTTGTTTTTCATGAAAAAAATCTTGAAAGAGAACCATCAGTCCTCATCAATAGTATGCACAAGAATAAGTTTTTAAAATTTAAATTGAAAGTGTCATTCTATTTTTCTGATATGATTTAGAGATGTAAAAAAAAAAGTTAAAAAAAACTGTCAGAAAAAAAAACAAAAAAAAATTGTCAGAAAAAAAGTTAAAAAAAAAATGGTCACTACAAACATTATTTTTCTAATAGTAAAAGTTGCGACACACATATCTATATCATTCTCATTTTGAAGTTGGAAAATATCAAATATGAAATTTTTGTGTTTTAAGTGTGTTTGATGACATTCTAAGAGATGTAAAAAAAAAAAAAAAAAAAAAAAAAAAAAGGGGGTGGAGGGGGGTTGGAGGGGGGGGGTCGGAGGGATGGGGGTGGACGATTGTGGCACTTTGGGCCGGTGGGGAACGAATGTGGGGCCGGTGGGGAATGAATATGGGGCCGGTGGGGAATGAATATGGGGCCAGTGGGGAATGAATGTGGGGAACTTTGGTCCGGAATAAAAAAAAGGTATGATTTAACTCATGTGCTAAGCTCGCAATCCATTTAAATACAGTGTTTACATACTTTTTTTCTTGTTTTGATATTGCTCTTTACCGACCTCTGGAGATCCAGGTTCAAAAAATATTTTACAATCTGTTAACTATAATAAGGTCTGTATAAATTTTAGTAGAATTAATTTCTTTGCCCACTATGAATATAAAAGAATAACTTACTTCTTGCGTGTAGTTTTCGACAATATTCCTTTTATTTGAATGAATCATTATATTTCAAATGCCAATTCTGAACTGAGAAGATAACAAATTGTCAGAGTTTTTATATCCGTATTCAAGGTCAAACATAAGTCAATCACATCTAACAATTAAAAAGTAGCAGACAGATAGGAAGTTACTATAGTATAAAGGAATCATCACGCGCTTTGAACACAGATCAACATGAATTTTCACGGTGGTTGAATTCCGGACATTACACTGTCTGCTTGTATTGGCGGGAGTACTGTCCGCTTGAAACTGTTATAGCTATATGGGAGAACACTCTGCTACTTATCATTATAGCTATATGGGGGGACTGTCCGCTTGAAACTGTTATAGATATATAGGGAGACACCCCGCTCTCTAGCGTTATAGCTATATAGGAAGACTGCCCACTTGGAACTGTTATAGCCACATTGGCTACCTGCGCTCCTGAAACTGTTATAGCTACATTGGCTACCTGCCTTCCTGAAACTGTTATAGCTACATTGGCTACCTGCCCTCCTGAAACTGTTATATCAATACTACTATTGTTAAAAGAGCGTATTCAAGAATAGATCTGGGTATTAGGTTGGAATTTTCAGAGAATTCTTAAAGGGAAAGATCAATGGATCTCATTGCAATATGTGCATGCTACTTAGTGGTGGATCCAGAGGGGAGCGCCCCTAATATAGTTTAAAGTAGTGAAATTTACTTAATTAACTCAAATTTGCGTTAATTAAACTTGCTCATAACGCAAGTTTACCGTATCAATCTTTTTTGCACCCCCCCCTAAATATTCTTGGATCCGCCCCTGACGCTACTACTAACATTACTATAACTTCTATAGTTAGAATTAGACTACTACTACTACTACTACTACTACTACTACTACTACTTCAACTACTACTTCTATTGCGACTACTTCTTAGGCTAAGATTATCAAGATGAAAATCTCACGAAGTAGGCCTATATGAATGTCAGAAATGTTTTACGGACGGTTGATGGTTTTAAATTAAAACTTTCAGCGTGTGTTGAAGGGGACGTTGAAGAAAACGAAAGGTGGTATGCGCATACTGCTACTAATGCTACTATTGCTACTACAACTGTTACTACTACGCAAACTGAGGGCATTAAGGTGAAGCTTTCAAGGCTTTAGACAGATGTTGAATTGAATCAAAACGAATTATGAGTATGTAGATTTTCAGAAAGGTGACAAAGCGATATCTCAAGAACGGCCGACATTATTAAATCAGACCTTTTGGGGTAAGTCATGGCTGATTTTGATCTACCAAGAAGGTACTGCATTGTGTGTCTACGATTAATGCTACCACTACAGTTACTGTAACTAATGACGCTTAGGATATTAAAGGGAACTTTTAGGGGACGTTTAGGGGGAGTTTCAACTATACTAAAAACCTATATGTATGCAGGTTTTCAAAAGGGCATATGAGCAATATTATAGGCGGTGCTGCTCTATAATAGCTAGCAACATCATTGAAACTTTTAAAGGAGCTAATTCGATTGGAAATTAAAAGTTAGAACGCCCTTTTTAAGTCAATAGTGATTAGAAGGCAAGCAGCCCTGCTCTCTCTCTCTCTCTCTCTCTCTGTTTCTGACTCTCTCTGGGTCTTTCTCTCTCTCTCTCTCTCTCTCTCTCTCTGTATGTCTGTCTCTCTGTCTCTCTCTCTCTCTCTCTCTCTCTCTCTCTTTCTCTCTCTCTCTCTCTCTCTCTCTCTCTCTCTCTCTCTCGAAAACTAGATATTGTCAAATTGCGTATTTAGGAATGATTTTTTGGGAAAAGCTGTCTATCACCCATGCGTTATCCACTGTTCCATTTCTTTGAAGTATGTGCTATCAAGAGTAGTTTCTGATTTTTTTGTACAATTGCCCTTAGCCAACAATAGTTTGATATGAATGTGTCGGTGATAACATTCGCGAATTGGATCGTATGAAGGTGGAGAAAAAAAGGGGTGGTCTTATGACTTGACATAGCTTTACTTCTTCGATGTGTACTGTATAATACACAAGTGGTGTTTGAACAGTGTTGTCAATTTAAAATTTAACGTTATACTAAACTAAAAAGTTGATACTAAGAGAGAAGTAGATGGCAAGAAAAGAATTTTAATAACGGATAGCTTTACTTCTTCGATGTGTTCTGTATAATACACAAGTGGTGGGGCTATGGGAGCAGGGTGTCTTAGAGTACTTTAAATACAATTTTTAACGAGAAATGGCTGAAAAGTGTTTTGGGGGGAGATGGGTTGATTGGCAAAAGGATGTGTTAGCGTAGTTATAGTGTGATAGTGGGGGGAGAGTTGCTAGCGAAAACCCCGTGTGTATGACTTGAAATACTAAATCGTCCGAGACATGCATCAGAAGTGTTTTGGGGGAGATGAGTTGAGGGACGTACGGATGTATTAGATCGGTTATAGTGTGGTAGTGGGGGCCATGTTGGACGCAAAAAACCCGTTTAAACGACTTGAAAAAAAAAATTTTAAGAAAAAATGACTGAAAAGTGTTTTTTTTGGGGGGGGGGGGATGGGTTGAGTGGCAGAAGGATGTCTTAGCGTAGTTATAGTGTGATAGTGGGGACCGAGTTGCTAGCAAAAAACCCGAGTGGATGACTTGAAAATAAAATTTTTAACGAGAAGTGGATGAAAACTGTTTTGGGGGAGATGGGTTGATTGGCATAAGGAGGTCTGAGCGTAGTTTTAGTGTGAGAGTGGGAGGCGAGCTGCTAGCGAAAAACCCGTGTGGATGACTTGAAATAAAATTTTTAACGAGAAATGGTTGAAAAGTGTTTTGGGGGGAGATGGGTTGATTGGCAGAAGGATGTCTTAGCGTAGTTATAGTGTGATAGTGGGGGGCGAGTTGCTAGCGAAAAACCCGTGTGGATGACTTGAAATTAAAAATTTTAACAAGAAATCTCTGAATAAATATTTTTTGGGGGGGGGGGGTTGATGGGAGCGGGGTGTCTTAAAGTATTTATAGTGCTGTACTGTGGGCCGAATTCCTAGCGAAAACCCTGAGTGGATGACTTGAAAATAAAATTTTTAACGAGAAATGGCTGAAAAGTGTTTTGGGGGAGATGGGTTGATTGGCAGAAGGATGTCTTAGCGTAGTTATAGTGTGATAGTTGGGGACCGAGTTGCTAGTGAAAAACCCGAGTGGATGACTTGAAAATAAATTTTTTAACGAAAAATGGCTAAAAAGTGTTTTTGGGGAGATGGGTTGATTGGCAGAAGGATAGGTGTGTTTTGTCTGAAACTTATGATTTGGGGTGTGTAATGTTCTATTTCGGGCTTTTGAGAGCTAGGTTTCTTTGTCTCTCATAGGTGTGTGTTGTCTGAAACCTACAATTTGGGTTGGGTAGTTTGATATTTCGGGCTTTTATGAGCTAGGTCTCCTAGTATTTCGTAGATGTGTGTTGTCTGAAACTTATGATTTGGGGTATGTAAATTACTATTTCGGGCTTTTCTAAGCTAGATTTCTTAGTCTTTCTTTGGTGTGTGTTGTCTGAAACTTATGATTTGGGATGTGTAGTTTGCTACTTTTGACTTTGCTGAGTTAGATTTCTTAGCCTTTCATAGCTGTGTGTTGTCTGAAACTTATGATTTGGAATGTGTAGTTTGCTATTTTTGACTTTGATGAGCAAGGTCTCCTAGTATTCCGTAGGTGTGTGTTGTCTGAAACTTATGATTTGGGGTATGTAAATTACTATTTCGGGCTTTTCTGAGCTAGATTTCTTAGTCTGTTATATGTGTTTGTTGTATGAAACTTATGCTTTGGGTTGTATTGTTGGCTATTTTTGTCTCTGATGAGATAGACTTCATAGCCTTTCATAGGTGTGTGTTGTCTGAAACTTATGATTTGTGACGTGTAGTTTGCTATTTTTGACTTCGATGAGCTAGGTTTCTTAGTATTTCGTAGGTGTGCGTTGTCTGAAACTTATGAGTTGAGATGTGTAATTTGCTATTTCCGGCTTTTATGAGCTAGGTCTCTTAGTATTTCGTAGGTGTTTGTTGTCTGAAACTTATAATTTGGGGTATGTAAATTACTATTTCGGGCTTTTCTGAGCTAAGGTTTCTTAGTATTTCGTAGGTGTGTGTTGTCTGAAACTTACTATTTTGGGTGTGTAATTTGCTATTTCCGACCTTTCTTAGCCAGATTTCTTAGTATTTCGTAGGTGTGTGTTGTCTGAAACTTATGATTTGGGATGGTTAATTTGCTATTTCCGATTTTTATTAGCTAGGTTTCCTAGTCTTTCGTAGGTATGTGTTGTCTGAAACCTATAAAAATAAACTATTTCCGTAAAATCTGAGCTAATAAGGGTTTTTGACCGTAAAATCTAGTTTTGTTTAAGAAAATTATGGAAAATACATTTCGTTGACTCATAGGTGAAACTTAAGTCCAGTTATGGATGAAAAATAAACTATTTCTATAAAATCTGAGCTAATAAGGGTTTTTGACCGTAAACTCTAGTTTTTTGTAAGAAAATTATGAAAAATACAATTCTCTGGTTCAGATGTGAAACTTAAGTCCAGTTATGAAACGAAAAATAAACTATTTGTGTAAAATCTGAGCTAATAAGGGTTTTTGACCGTAAACTCTAATTTTTTTGGTAAGAAAATTATTGAAAATACAATTCTCTGGTTCAAATGCGAAACTTAAGTCCATTTTGGATCGAAAAATAAAACTATTTCCGTAAAATCTAAGTTAATAAGGGTTTTTGACCGTAAACTCTAGTTTTTTGTAAGAATATTAGGGAAAATACACTTCTCTGGTTGTAATGTGAAACTTAGGTCCATTTTGGATCAAAAAATAAACTATTTCTATAAAATTTGAGCTAATTAGGGTTTTTGACCGTAAACTCTAGTTTGTTGTAAGAAAATTATGGAAAATACAATTTTCTGGTTCAAATGTGAAACTTAATTCTATTTGCGGATCGAAAAATAAACAATTCTGTGAAATTTGATATAATAAGGGTTTTTGACTGGAAATTATAGTTTTTGTAATAAAATTATGAAAAATTCAATGGTTTGATTCAAATGTGAAACTTAAGTCTATTTTTGGATCGAAAAATTAAATTATTTCCTTAAAATCTGAGCTAATAAGGGTTTTGACTGTAAACTCTAGTTTCTTGTAAGAAAATTATGGAAAATACAATTCTCTAGTTCAAATGTGAAACTTAAGTCCAGTTTTGAATACTCATAATGATGAGGACTGATGGTTCTAATTTAATATTTTTTCATAAAAACAAACTATTTTTTTCAGAACTTCGCGCACGTTACGTGCGCTTACGTAACCTCGTCTAAATTAACCTTAAAAAATGAAATAAAGCTATGTCGACTTTGTATATTTTATTAAACATATCCGAAAAAGGATGCTGAAAAAGCATTTATTCACTCTGATATTTAGATTTTGTTAATTATAATTGTTGTAACTGATAAAAGATGTTGATAAAAAATCAATCTGATACTTAGATTTTGTCAATTTTATCCGATATTTTATCCTATGTGTCCAAGAAAAGGATGCTGATATAGAATTTAGTCACCATGATACTTAGATTTTGTCAATTTTATCCGACATATTCAATAAAGGATGTTGTTAAAGCATTTATTCATTCTGAAATTTAGATTCTGTAAATTTTATCCGATGTATCTGACAAAAGGTGTGGATAGAAAAAATTTATTCCCTCTAGCACTTAGATTTTGTCAGCTTTTTCCTATGTATCCGAGAAATGGATGTTGATATGGAATTTAATCACTATTATACTTATATTTTATTAAATTACTGTATTGTCTGTCTAGGAAGCGACTTCCATCGATAATGAATGTTAATAAAGAGTTTGTTCAATTTTTTTTTTCATAGTTTCCTGAATTAAATTTCTGTATTGTGTATCCAAGATGTAAATTCATGAAAGGGTTTGTTACTTAAGTACTTACTTACTTACTTACAAATTTTTCATAATGACAATTCCAACAACGGATGTTGATAAAGAATTTATTCAGTCTGATACCTAGAATTTGTCAATGTTATCCCATGTACCGGGAAAATGTATTCTGATATAGAATTTAATCAATCTGATACTTAGATTTTGTCAATTTTATCCGATATTTTATCCTATGTATCTGAGAAAAGGATGCTGATATAGAATTTAGTCACTCCGATGCTTAGATTTTGTCAATTTTATCCAACATATGCGATAAAGGATGTTGTTAAAGCATTTATTCATTCTTAAATTTAGATTTTGTCAATTTTATTTGATGTATCTGACCATGGATGTTGATTAAAAAAAATTATTCACTCTGACACTTAGATTCTGTCAATTTTATTCGATGTATCTGACAAAAGATGTTGATAAATAAAATTTATTCACTCTAACACTTAGATTTTGTCAATTTTTTCCTATGTATCCGAGAAATGGATGTTGATATAGAATTTAATCACTCTTATACTTAGATTTTGTGAAATTGCTGTATTGTCTGTCTAGGAAGCGACTTCAGTCGATAATGAATGTTAATAAAATTTGTTCAATTTTTTTTTTATAATTTCCTGAATAAAATTTCTGTATTGTGTATCCAAGAGGTAAATTCAAGAAAGAGTTTGTTACTTACTTACTTACTTACTTACTTAGAATTTTTTCATAATGACATATCCAACAATGGATGTTGATAAAGAATTTATTCATTCTGATACCTAGATTTTGTCAATGTTTTCCCATGTGTCTGACAATAGATGTATGCAAATTCCGTTTCTTACATCTCCGATATTTTAATAGACATTCTAAACGTTTGATATGCTAGCTTACTCGAAAAATAATGAAAACATAACAATGTAATATTTTTAATGAAATAATGCTATGTAGAATATTAATACAAAAATATATCATGATACATAATTAATATCAATGATTAACTTTGGACATTTTGAATCTGTTCCGTAAAATAGTTCACCATGTTCTCTCTTGATATTGTAGCTATTTTCTTCTCTTAGTTCGTAATCAGTAGAATAATCATTATTCCATTTTCAGTCTTACACAATTTTTACTGGTGTCTCATCAACAGGCTCAATATGCTTTTCGTCCTTGGTCATTGACTGTTTGATCAATGGCAGTAACATTTGCTGGTGATTTGTTTTTCATCGATTCATCTTTATATTCCATAGTGATATTTTCTGACAATGCCCTTTTTATTTTTCTGGTAATTTCACTGTTTATTATCACATTATTTTTACACAGGTAACAGTTTCGGCACGTAGACAAGATATGGTTAACGATATTAGTAGAAGAGTAGGCCTTTCTTTTATTGACCTTCCGTTGAATGCTAATACCCAAAAGCCGACGATTGGATGTATCAGTAGGTAATGTGTTACTTGCAACAGTAGCAAGGAGTTGTCCTCTATCATCAACGATTATTTTTATGTTGCCATTCTCTTTGAGTGCAATCATCTCTGGAGATCTCAATCTCGCATAACCACCAACATAAGAGTTGAATTTTTTCGGTATTCCAAAGAAATTTAATTCCTTACTGTCGTGTCAATGCATGCATACATTTCCAATAGTGTTACCACTTGTACTTGTTTCATAGTTTAAATACTTCTCCTTGTCGGCATTCAATGCTACAATAACCTTGTTATGTGAACACACTTTATTAAAATGCTCCATCTTCACTTTTTTTTAAAGATATGACTTATCGTTCACAACACATATCGTTAAGATATGTGTTTATCGTTCCAGTGCGTAAAAAATACTGATTTAATACATGCAATAGACTATGTAGTGTCGATAACCCGACATAGAATACCAGTGGGAAAGCCAGATTGTATCTCAGAGCAATCATAGAGTACAATTGTTAAAGCCGTAAGCATATTTTGTCATTCTAAGATACGTACAAAAAAAAAAGATGAATAATTTCGAAGTTTAAAAAAAAAGGTTGATTTTTATGAAAAAAATATTGAATTAGAGTCATCAGTCCCCATCATTGTGAGTATCCAAAAATGGACTTAAGTTTCAAATTTGAACCAGAGGATTGTATTTTCCATAATTTTCTTACAAAAGACTAGAGTTTACGGTCAAAAAACCTTATTAGCTCAGAATTTACGGAAATAGTTTTATTTTTCGATCCAAAATAGACTTAAGTTTCACATCTGAACTAGAGAATTATATTTTCCATAATTTTCTTACAAAAAACTAGAGTTTACGATCAAAAACCCTTATTAGCTCAAATTTTACAGAAATAGTTTATTTTTTGATCCAAAATGGAGCTAAGTTTTACATTTGAACCAGAGAATTTTATTTTCCATAATTTTCTTAAAAAAAACTAGAGTTTACGGTCAAAAACCCTTATTAACTCAGATTTTACGAAATAGTTTTATTTTTCGATCCAAAATGGACTTAAGTTTCACATTTGAACCAGAGAATTGTATTTTCCATAATTTTCTTACAAAAAAAACTAGAGTTTACGGTCAAAACCCTTATTAGCTCAGATTTTACAGAAATAGTTTATTTTTCGTTTCATAACTGGACTTAAGTTTCACATTTGAACCAGAGAATTGTATTTTCCATAATTTTCTTACAAAAAACTAGAGTTTACGGTCAAAAACCCTTATTAGCTCAGATTTTATAGAAATAGTTCGATCCATAACTGGACTTAAGTTTCACCTATGAGTCAACGAAATGTATTTTTCATAATTTTCTTACACAAAACTAGAGTTTACGGTCAAAAACCCTTATTAGCTCAGATTTTACGGAAATAGTTTATTTTTATAGGTTTCAGACAACACATACCTACGAAAGACTAAGAAACCTATCCGATAAAAGCCGGAAATAGCAAATTAAACATCCCAAATCATAGGTTTCAGACATCACACACCTACGAAATACTAAGAAATCTGGCTAAGAAAAGTCGGAAATAGCAAATTACACACCCCAAATCATAAGTTTCAGACAACACACACCTACGAAATACTAAGAAACCTTAGCTCAGAAAAGGCCGAAATAGTAATTTACATACCCAAAATCATAAGTTTCAGACAACACACACTTACGAAATACTAGGAGACCTAGCTCATAAAAGCCTGAAATAGCAAATTACACATATAAAATCATAAGTTTCAGACAACGCACACCTACGAAATACTAAAAAACCTAGCTCAGCAAAGTTAAAAATAGCAAACTACACATCCCAAATCATAAGTTTCAGACAACACACACCTATGAAAGGCTAAGAAATCTAACTCAGCAAAGTCAAAAATAGCAAACTAAACATCCCAAATCATAAGTTTCAGACAACACACACCAACGAAAGACTAATAAATCTAGCTCAGAAAAGCCCGAAATAGTAATTTACATACCCCAAATCATAAGTTTCAGACAACACACACCTACGAAATACTAGGAGACCTAGCTCAGCAAAGTCAAAAATTGAAAACTACACATCCCAAATCATAAGTTTCAAAAAAAACACAGCTAAGAAGGGCTAAAACATCTCACTTAGCAAAGTCAAAAGTAGCAAACTAAAAATCCCAAATCATAAGTTTCAGACAACAAACACCAACGAAAGACTAATAAATCTAGCTCAGAAAAGCCCGAAATAGTAATTTACATACCCTAAATCATAAGTTTCAGACAACACACACCTACGAAATACTAGGATACCTAGCTCAGCAAAGTCAAAAATAGCAAATTACAAATCCCAAATCATAAGTTTCAGACAACACACACCTTTGAAAAGCTAAGAAATCTAACTCAGCAAGGTCAAAAATAGCAAACTACATATCCCAAATCATGCGTTTCAGACAACACACACCAACGAAAGACTAAGAAATCTAGCTCAGAAAATACCGAAATAGTAATTTACATAGCTCAAATCATAAGTTTCAGATAACACACACCTACGAAATACTAGGAGACCTAGCTCATAAAAGCCAGAAATAGCAAACTACCCACCCCAAATTGTAGGTTTCAGACAAAACACACCTATGAGAGACTAAGAAACCTAGCTCTGAAAAGCCAGAAATAGCAAACTACCCACCCCAAATCATAGGTTTCAGACAACACACACCTATCCTTCTTCCAATCAACCGATCTCCCTCAAAACACTTTTCAGCCCTTTTTCTTTAAAAATTTTATTTTCAAGTCATTCACTCGGGTTTTTCGCTAGCAACTCGGTCCTCAACTATCACACTATAATTACGCTAAGAGATCCTTCTACCAATCAACCTATCTCCCCCAAAACACTTTTCAGCCATTTCTCGTTAAAAATTTTATTTTCAAGTCATCCACTCAGGTTTTTCGCTAGGAATTCGGCCCACAGTACAGCACTATAAGTACTCTAAGACACCCCGTTCCAATCAACCCCCCCCCCCAAAAAAAAAAAAAAATCAGAGATTTATTGTTAAAATTTTTTATTTCAAGTCATCCACACGGGTTTTTCGCTAGCAACTCGCCCCACTATAACACTATAAATATGCTAAGACATCCTTCTGCCAATCAACCCATCTCCCCCCAAAACACTTTTCAGCCATTTCTCGTAAAAAATTTAATTTTCAAGTCATCCACACGGGTTTTTCGCTAGCACCTCGCCTCCCACTATCACACTATAACTACGCTAAGACATCCTTCTGCCAATAAACCCATTTCCCCTAAAGTAGTGTTAAACCATTTCTCGTTAAAAATTTTTATTTTAATGTCATCTACTCAGGTTTTTTGCTGGCAACTTGAGCCTCGCTATCACACTATAAGTACTCTAAGAGATCCTTCTGCCAATCAACCCATCCCCCCCAAAACACTTTTCAGCCATTTCTCGTTAAATTTTTTTATTTCAAGTCATCCACACGGGTTTTATGCTAGCAACTCGCCCCCCACTATCACACTATAACTACGCTAAGAAATCCTTCTGCCAATCAACCCATCTCCCCCAAAACACTTCTCAGTCATTTCTCGTTAAAAATTTTATTTCAAGTCATCCACACGGGTTTTTCGCCAGCAACTGGGCCCCCACTATCACACTATAACTACGCTAAGACATCCTTCTGCCAATCAACCCATCTTCCCCCCCCCCAAAACACTTTTCAGCCATTTCTCGTTAAAAATTTTATTTTCAAGTCATCCACACGGGTTTTTTGCTAGCAACTCGGTCCACAGTACAGCACTGTAAGTAATTTAAGACACCCCGCTCCCATCACCCCACCCCTTGTGCATTATACAGAACACATCGAAGAAGTAAAGCTATCCGTTATTAAAATTCTTTTCTTGCCATCTACATCTCTCTTAGTATCAACTTTCTAGTATAGTATAACGTTAAACTCTATTTTAAGTTGACAACACTGTTCAAACACCACTTGTGTATTATAGAGTAAACATCGAAGAAGTAAAGCTAGGTCAAGTCATAAGAACACCCCTTTTTTTTCTCCACCTTCATACGATCCAATTCGCCAATGTTATC
Organism: Artemia sp. Qi Xiang Cuo; assembly: GCF_049724085.1. Lineage (NCBI taxonomy): Eukaryota > Metazoa > Arthropoda > Branchiopoda > Anostraca > Artemiidae > Artemia > Artemia sp. Qi Xiang Cuo. Next base: position 20,917,458 of record NC_142797.1, on the reverse strand, counting down.
ACTGACACATTCATATCAAACTTTTCTTGGCTGAAGGCAATTGTAAAAAAAATCAGAAACCGCTCTTGATAGCACATACTTCAAAGATATGGAGCAGTGGATAACGCATGGGTGATAGACAGCTTTTCCCACAAAATCATTCCTAAATACGCAATTTGACAATCTCTAGTTTTCGATTAAAAAAAAAGCAACAAACAATTATACTCTAAAAACATGTTTGACCACCTTATAGGTTTTCACGCTTTTTTGCAATGTGCACGTGAAACTGTGGTTTTTCAGGCGTAGGTTTTCTTGTACCGTTTCTTGTACAGTTCAAATCAGCACCTAGGTTACTACTAACAACTGAGGTTATTTAGTTGAAACTTTTAGGGCTACTACTATTACTACTTCTGTTCTTACAAATTAACTATGTCAAAAGAGTGTAAGTGTATTCAGGTTGTTAAAGAGCATAGATAAGATATTTAGGATTGTTTTTAAGTTTTATTTTTCAGGTCAACTTGAGGAGATATAAAACTAAATAAACAATAATGTTTGTGTCAGGATTAGAAATTTTTGATATTGTTTTTCCATACAATAAGAAGCATGCAAACATACACATATCAAGCCGATTATGGGTTCTTATAGGATTCAACCAATAAGATATAAAATGTTTTTTTTTTCCGCGAAAATGACTATGTGGATAAAAAACGAACAGAAATTCTAAGAGAACCCTTTCTATAAGAACAATACGAGGCTCTGGGGGGGGGGTATCCCTCCTTCGATCACTCTTAATCTTAAAAAGGATACTAGAACTTCTGATTAACAATCCAATGAGCCCCCTTCCGAAGTATATACGATCAGTCTTTCTATATATACCTTATCGGCCCTCCAGAGTATAACTTATAGCCCTTGCCCTGAGGGCTGCTAGGGGGGGGGTGTCATCCTCAAAGAGATAATTTATGGACCTTACAATTACGTTGAACAAAATGCCTATCCCAAAACTTTGATTGGATGTGTCTGGGAAAAAGGTGGGCGTGGGAGAGGGTTAGTTGCCCTCCGAACACTTTCGACTCTTAAATAAGGCACTAGCCCTTTCAATTTCTAACCGAATAGGCTGTTTACGAATTAGCTCTTTTAATACGTTGAACAAAATGACTATCTCAAATTTTGATTGGAAGTGTTTGGGGAAATGATGAACATGGGAGGGGGCATTTGCCCTCTGGTCACTTTCGACCAATAAAAAGGCCCTAGTCCTCTCAATTTCCGATCGAATGAGCCCTTTTTAAAGCTTCTAGGGCAAAAATTCCTATAAAAACCTTATATGCCCCAAGGGTATAACGTAAGACCCTTGTCCTGAGGGCTATTGCGGGGGGGATGGTCATCTTCAAGTTTCCAGACCTTTCAACTACAGCCCTCAGGGCAAGGGTTGTAAGTCATGCCATTAGGTCTTTGATGATGCCTTTTTTCCCCCAGGGCATAGCTTACAACCCTTTCCCTGAGGGCTCTGAGGCGGTTATCATCCTCAAAGACCTAGTTTCCAGAATGTTCAGCTACGTTAAACAAAATGGATCTCTCAAAATTTTGATTGGATGTATTTAGGGAAATGGTGGGCTCGAGACGGGGGTTAGTTGCCTTTCAATCACGTTCGAATATTAAAAAGGGCACTAGCCCTTTCAGTTTCCAATTGAATGAAGCCTTTTTGAAGTTTCTGCAAAATCGATTTCTATAAGAGCCTTATACCCCCCCAGGGCATAACTTACAACCCTTCTCCTGAGGCATGTGTGGGAGGGGGGAGGGGTTGTCATACCTAAAGACCTAAAGATTCTACGACAAAGATTTCAATAAAAACCTTATATGCCCCCAGGGCACAACTTATAACCCTTGCCCTGAGGACTGTGGGGGGAGTGTCCTGCTTAGAGGTATAATTTCCTGAACTTGCAACTGCGTTGAACAAAATGGCTATCTCAAAATTTTAATGGGATGTGTTTGGGGAACAATTGGGCTTGAGAGGGGGGTTAGTTGCCCTCCAATTACTTTCGACTATTAAAAGCGTACAAGCCCTTTGGATTTCCAATCAAATGAGCCCTTTTTGAAGGTTTTACGTCAAAGCTTTCTATAAAAACTTATATGCCGCTAGGGCATAACTTGTAATCCTTGCCCTGTGGGCTGTTGGAGGAGTGTCCTCCTCAAAAACATTATTTATATTTTGAAATTAACTACGTTGAATAAAATGGCTTTCTCAAAATTTTGATTGGATGTGTTTGGAGAAATGGTGGGCGTGGACGGGGTGTTAGTTGCCTTCGAATCACTTTTGACTATTAAAAAGGGCACTTGCCATTCCAATTTCTAATTAAATGAGCCCTTTTTGAAGATTCTATGACAACGCTCGAGTAGAAAGGGGGGTGCTACTCCGAACGGGGCACCATATATGGGCATAGAATACTGACAGGACATAATTTATTCAAGGATTATCGATCGAGTCTAATGGGGGTCAAGGTCAATCGATTTGTTGTCGTTTGGCCACGTGTAATGACACGAGGGGTGATTTACATAATCGATGAGGGAATTATTGGTTCACGAATGTGGGGAATTAAGAAACAAACATGGCTTCATTGTTGTTTGGCTAGCCTAACCTGAGAAATTGATTTACATAATCGCTAGGGGAAATTATTGGTTCATGAGGGGGGAATTAAGAAACACTATGGCTTCTTTAATCTTAGGTCTGAGTAATAAACGTTCTTTAGGTCAGAGAGAAAAATTAATATTCTATTTTTCAACAGGGCTTCAGTGATCTTTCGTGTCAGGAATTATAAATGACATCACTTGTTATCTTGGAATTATGTGGGAGTCTAAAGAGATAGAAATTCAATTTTTAAATACGGCTTCACGGAGCTTTAAGTCGGAGAGATAAATTGATATTCTAACAAAACCTTAATAGTTTAGCTAGGAAAATTTATGAGATGAAGAGATTAACGTAGGAAAGGGTTTCCTAGAAATTTGAAATGTGAAAGCACAGAGATGCCAAAAAAAAGGAACACGCTGAAATTACTTTTAGGGATTATTTGGGCGAAACGGTTTTAGACAGCTTATGGAATTATTTCGGCGAAAAAGTTAGAGACATTTTAAAAGATGATTTAAAAGATGATTTTAGAAGAGGTTTTGAGTGTGGTCGTTATAATACACAAGTTCCATTTGAACAGTGTTGTGAGGTCCCCTACCCCAACCCCAAAGGGTTCCGATCGCCATACCCCAATCCCAAAGGGTTCCAATTCCTCTACCCCAATCCAGAAGGAACCCCCCGGTCCCCAAAGACCCCCGAGCCCCCAAAGACCCCCCCAAACCCCCAAAGGCCATCCCCGGGCCCCAAAAGGCCCATCGAGCTCCCAAAAGACCACCGGGGTCCCAAAGGCCTTCACCCGGTCTCCAAATATCCCCCAGGCTCCCAACTGGCCCTCCAGGACCCCCAAAGGCCCTCCACCGGTCCCCAAAGGTCCCCCAGGATCCCAAAGGGACCCCCTCCCCTCCCTCTCCATCCCTATCCTCCCCCCTCCTCACCGTCCCCTCCCCCTCCTCCAAATCCCCCTCCCCTCCCTTCCTCCCCTCCCCTCCCCCTCCCCTCCTCCCCTTCCCATTTTTTTAATATTTTTTATGCATTGAGACACAGAAGGGCACCCTCCCCCCGGTCCCCAAAGGTTCACAGGGCTTCCACCCGGCCCCCTCCCCCAGACCCCCAAAGGCCCTCCCTGGGCCCCGTCTTTCGTTGATGTATGTTGTCTGAAACCTATAGTTTGGGATGAGTAGTTTGCTATTTTTGACTTTTCTGAGCTAGGTTTCTTAGCCTTTCATAGGTATGTGTTGTCTGAAACCTATGATTTGGGATGGGTGGTTTGCTATTTTTGACTTTTCTGAGCTGGATTTCTTAGCCTTTCATAGGTCTGTGTTGTCAGAAAATTATGATTTGGGATGTGTAGTTTGCTATTTTGACTTTTCAGAGCTGGATTTCTTAGCCTTTCGTAGGTGTTTGTTGTCTGAAACTTCTAGTTTGGGATGAGTAGTTTGCTATTTCAGACTTCTATGAGCTAGGCTTTCCTAGTATATCGTAGGTGAATGTTGTCAGAAAATTATGATTTGGGATATGTAAATTACTATTTCGGGCTTTTCTGAGCTAGATTTCTTAGTCCCTCATAGGTGTTTGTTGTCTGAAACCTATAGTTTTGGATGATTAGTTTGCTATTTTTGACTTTTCTGAGCTAGGTTTCTTAGCCTTTCATAGGTGTGTGTTGTCAGAAACTTATGATTTGGGATATGTAAATTACTATTTTTGACTTTTCTGAGCTAGATTTCTTAGCCTTTCATAGGTGTTTGTTGTCTGAAGCCTATAGTTTGGAATGAGTAGTTTGCTTTTGGACTTTTCAGAGCTGGATTTCTTAGCCTTTCGTGGGTGTGTGTTGACTGAAACTTATTATTTGGGATATGTAAATTACTATTTCGGGCTTTTCTAAGCTAGATTTCTTAGTCATTCGTTGGTTTGTGTTGTCTGAAACCTATGATTTGGGATTTGTATTTTTGCTTTTTGGACTTTTCAGAGCTAGGATTCTTAGTCCCTCATAGGTGTTTGTTGTCTGAAACCTATAGTTTGGGATGAGTAGTTTGCTATTTCAGGCTTTTCTGAGCTAAGGTTTCTTAGTATTTCGTAGGTGAATGTTGTCTGAAACTTATGATTTGGGATATGTAAATTACTATTTCGGGCTTTTCTAAGCTAGATTTCTTAGTCTTTCGTTGGTGTGTCTTGACTGAAACCTATGATTTGGGATATAAGGTTCTTAGTCTTTCGTTGGTGTGTGTTGTCTGAAACCTATGATTTGGGATTTTTAGTTTGCTTTTTGGAATTTTCAGAGCTAGGATTCATAGTCCCTCATAGGTGTTTGTTGTCTGAAACCTATAGTTTGGGATGAGTAGTTTGCTATTTCAGGCTTTTCTGAGCTAAGGTTTACTAGTATTTCATAGGTGTGTGTTGTCCGAAACTTATGATTTGAGGTGTGTAATTTGCTATTTTAGGCTTTTCTGAGATAAGGTTTCATAGTATTTCATAGGTGAATGTTGTCTGAAACTTATGATTTGGGATATGTAAATTACTATTTCGGGCTTTTCTAAGCTAGATTTCTTAGTCTTTCGTTGATGTGTGTTGTCTGAAACCAATGATTTGGGATGGGTAGGTTGCTATTTTAGACTTTTCTGAGCTGGATTTCTTAGCCTTTCATAGGTATGTGTTGTCTGAAACCTATGATCTGGGATGGTTAATTTGCTACTTTGACTTTTCTGAGCTAGGTTTCTTAGCCTTTCATAGGTGTGTGCTGACAGAAAACTATGATTTGGGATTTGTAGTTTGCTTTTTAGACTTTTCAGAGCTAGGATTCTTAGTCCCTCATAGGTGTTTATTGTCTGAAACCTATAGTTGGGGATGAATAGTTTGCTATTTCAAGCTTTTATGAACTAAGGTTTCTTAGTATTTCATAGGTGTGTGTTGTCTGAAACTTATGATTTGGGATATGCAATTTGCTATTTCCGACTTTTCATAACCAGATTTCTTAGTCTTTCGTAGGCGTGTGGTGTCTGAAACCTATGATTTGGGATGTGTGGGTTGCTATTTTTTGACTTTTCTGAGCTGGATCTCTTAGCCTTTCGTAGGTGTGTGTTGTCTGAAACCTATGATTTGGGAATGAATGGTTTACTATTTTTGACTTTTCTGAGCTAGATTTCTTAGCATTTCATAGGTGTGTGCTTTCAGAAAATTATGATTTGGGAGGTGTAGTTTTCCACTTAAGTTCTTTATTTCACAAAGACATAAAGAAATTTAAAGTTCAATTCAAAATTTTTCGGTGGAAGATAGAAAAAGTAATACCATACTTGTGAATATTTTTCTCGAAGAGATGAAAAATTTAAAATACTGTTCCAAATTTTTCACAGAAGATAAAAAAGTTCAAGTTCTCTTCGGAATTTTACCAATGAACATAATTCAATTCTAATTTCTCCAGAGAAAACAAAAATCTTCCACTTCAGTTCTTTATTTCACAAAAACATAAAGAAATTTAGAGTTCAATTCTAAATTTTTCGGTGGAAGATAGAAAAAGTAATACCATACTTGTGAATACTTTCCCGGAAGATAAAAAGTTCTAGTTCAATTTAAAATTTTCTCAACGAAGTCAAGGAAATTTCAAGTTCTCTTCTGAATTTTCTCAATGAAAAAGAAATTAGTCATTGATCATTTCTATTTTTCCAAATAATATAAAAATTTTCCACTTTAGTTCTGATCTGTCTCGAAGAGATGAAAAATTTAAACTACTGTTCCAAATTTTTCACAGAAGATAAAAAAGTTCAAGTTCTCTTCGGAATTTTACCAAAGAACACAATTCAATTCTAATTTCTCCAGAGAAAACAAAAATCTTCCACTTCAGTTTTTTATTTCACAAAGACATAAAGAAATTTAGAGTTCAATTCGAAATTTTTCGGTGGAAGATAGAAAAAGTAATGCCATA